>NC_052351.1:71417745-71469766 GCF_009727055.1 Benincasa hispida | reverse complement strand
AAATTTGTTTTAAATATATCTATAAGGGACCTTTTGTCTAAGGCAGGTTCTGACTAGGCTGGGGTTCTTAAGTTGACGGAAACGGAACACCCCTACCTGGGAACCTACCTAGAAAGGTGAATTAGATAGATTTACAACAAGCATGCAATATTTTGGTTAAAGACTCCGTTAAAGAGTTTAATGGATGATGATCAAAAGTTGTTTAACTATCCAAGGTGAAAGTTACTATTGGGAAACCTAAAAGTCACTTAGTTAAAATCATTAGCCGTGTTTTTTCTAAGTAAACTAAGGTTATAAAATACTCAGTGGGAGGAAGAAATGTATCTGATATGTCATGATTCCACTCACATTTATCCCTGTATGTTCACACCGTGAGATTCATGCTTGGCCTCGTGGTGCCTTAGGAGCATCCCCCTTTTGGATGATGTTTGCATGAGTCAATATCAAGGTGAATGGAGAGAGTGTTTATAGTAAGTGGGTGAAGGGTGTGTGTCAACACGTCCTATGGTCTTTGTCATTGGTTCACACCGTGAGATCATTCTGTACTCCCTCGTGGCACCCTGGAAAGTCCCCCTTTAGATGGGTTTTGTGCAGTTGGTCAAGATCAAGGTGAACTCCAGAAATGGATAGGGTCGCTTTAGGTTTTTCTCCAATCGGATTTTTTCCATTCAGATTGGCTTTTTGGGGCAAATCTCTAGGGCTTAAAATGGCGGGTCACACTTACGAGAGATTATTAAGTAAGTTAATGATCTCTTGGCCAAATCAATGATGGCTAGTCATTATAGGAGCAAAGTTGTTCTGGTATTAATGACTGGTTGAGAATTTCTCAATTCAGAGGAAGGATAATTGACCTCCCTTCGACGACTTTTGTCTTAAACCTTTGAAGCATCATTGCGAAACTAAATGTCACACAGGGCTCATATTAGTTTTGTTAAGACCTTATTAGATGTTGTTTGTTTTACAATGGGTATTTGCTTTAAAACCTAACATAGGTCAATGTGTTTTTCTTTTCAGCAACTCATTAGTATTTCCATTTAGTGCTTTTAATATGACTGACTACATACAGTGGAAAGAATCGTGTGAAACGTATTTCATGGCAAACGACCTCGAATTTTCCATGGTTGAGGAATGTCCTCAAGTCCCAAACCTTGATGCACCGTGAAGTGTTCACAATGCATATGAGGTGTGGATGAAGGCTAATTCGTTGGACTGACTTCACATTTTGGCTAACATACCTGATGTTTTGGCCAAAAAGGTTGAGAACATGGTCATTGCATGCGAGATCATGGACTCATTGTAAGATATGTTTGAACGTCAGTTCTTATTTTTCGAGCATAAAGGGATGGGTGACAAAAATAGTAGTGTCATTTATTCTAACACTGATCCCACTACTTTCCAAAAGAGGAGACAAGACAGTAAATCTGATTTATTAGTCTTGGAGACATGTTTTGTAGAGAATGATGATTTTTCCTGGATCCTTGATTTGGGTGCTACTAATCATGTTAGTTCCTCTTACCAAGGATTCAAATCCTGGCAAACATTAGCAAAGGGAGAGATGACTCTACGAGTCGGAAACTGGTGAGGTTGTTTTAGCTATTGTTGTAGGCAGGCCGAAGTTCTTGACAAGAAATGTTATCTGTTACTAGATAATGTTTTCGTAGTTCTTCATATTAAGAGGAACTTAATCTCGGTTTCTTGTCTCTTTGAACAAGGGTATACAGTCTCCTTTTCTGAAAATAAAGTGTTTATTTTCAAGAATGGGATGGAGATTGGTTATGGTTCAATGGAAAGTAACTTATATGTACTAAGGCCATTAGTCATAAAAGCCTTGTTTAACACTGAAATATTCAGTACGGAAACAACAGCTAAAAGACCAAAGGTTTCTCCTAAGGAAAATGCCCATCTTTGGCATCTAAGGTTAGGTCACATCAACTTCAATAGAATTGAGAAGTTGGTGAAAAGTGAACTTGTAAAGAGTTTAGAAGAAAACTCCTTGCCGGTGTGTGAATCTTGCTTCAAAGGCAAGATGACCAAACAACCTTTTACTGGAAAAGGTTACAGAGCCAAGGAAGCCTTGGAGCTTGTACATTCAGACCGCTATGGTCTGATGAACGTTAGAGCTCGAGGTGAGTATAAATATTCATCTATTTCATAGATGATTATTCAAGGTTCGGGTATCTCTACCTAATGGACCGTAAGTTTGAAGCCCTTGACAAGTTCAAGGAGTATACGACTGAAGTTGAAAACTTGTTAGGTAAAAAGATAAAAATACTACGATTTGATCGTGGTGGAGAGTATATGGACCTCCAATTCTAGAACTATACAATAAAACATGGTACTGCATCCCAACTCTTGGCCCTTGGTACACCTAAGTAGAATGGTGTATCAGAAAGGAGAAACAAAACCTTGTTGGACATGGTTCGGTCTATGATGAGTTGTGCTCATCTTTCAAACTCGTTTTAGGGTTTTATAGTGCAGCCTACATGTTATATCCTGAATAATGTTCCCTCGAAAAGTGTTTATGAAACACCTTTTGAGTTCTGGAGAGGTCGTAAAATTAGTTTACGTCACTTCAGAATTTGGAGTTGTTTGACACACGTGCTAGTGACTAACCCAAAGAAGTTGGAACCACGTTCAAAAGTTTCCCTCTTTATAGGCTACCCCAAGGAAACGAGAGGTAGATACTTCTATGATCCGAGTGAGAACAAAGTGTTCGTTTCTACAAATGCTATCTTCTTGGAAGAAGACCACATGAGGGATCATAAGCCACGGAGTAAGCTCGTTTTGTGTGAGATTTCTAGTGAGACTGAGACTGCCAAGGGTTCAACAAGAGTTGTTGAGGTCAGAACATATAGTCAACTAGCTCAAGAGTTGAAACTGCCTCGATGTAGTAGGAGGGTTACGAACCCACCGGATCGCTACATGGGTTTGACTGAAGCCCAAAACGTCATTTCAAATGATAGGGTCGAGGATCTGTTGTCTTTTAAGAAAGCAATGAAGGATGTTGACAAAGATGAATGGGTTAAAGCCATGAACTAGGAAATGGAGTCTATGTACTTCAATAATGTATAAGAGCTTGTTGATCCATCTAATGGGGTAAGACCTATTGGGTGTAAGTGGATCTATAAGCGAAAGAGAGGTTTATATGGAAAGGTGGAAACCTTTAAGGCTAGACTCGTGGTAAAGGGTTTTACCCAGGTCGAGGGAGTTAACTATGAGGAAACTTTCTCACCTCAAAAACTTGATGCTTGATTTTTATGAAGTGGAAATGTGGATGATATGCATTGATGAAATTGCGTTGTGCACTCAAGTTTCCTCAACGGAATCCAAGTGTAAATTCTACTGAGTTTCTTGGTAAGTCCAGGGTCGAACACAGGGACTTGTGAAAATAGGTTGCGTTGGTAATTTTTATGAAAACTTTGCGTGGCCAAATAAATAAATTGTTGGTTTGTTGTTGATTGCGTTAATGAAAAAGAACAAATGCGGCAGATTTGAGAAAAGTTAGTTGTGTGATAGATGCACTGAGTATGTAATGAACGAGTTGAGATGATCTTTAGCTAGCGTTACTTAGGAATGCAACAGACTATGTGATCATGCTACAACCATGCACAGCAAGTCATTTTCCAATGCAAATGCGATGCTCCTAAGTCTAGGACGCATGTGTTGAATACAAAAGTGTCCATAGAGCTTATCCCTAAGTCTCTACTCTTGTCCTATGCGATGATGAAAAATGCATAAAAGCAAAGTGACCGTATACAATCATATCCTATCTCTAGGATGCATGCGATGCGTTGATAACAAATAGTGCTTATTCCTAAGCTTCTATCTCTTGATTATGCGTTCTAATCTGACTCTCCCGAGCCCAGATTCTAACCTGACCATCCCAAGCCTAGATCTTGTCCTTAGACTACCCTCCCGAGTATCTCTAATGGAAGAATGAAGCATACATAATACAAGATAATCGCATAGCATGAAGATTCCCTAGTTGTGCTAGCTAAATGCTTCTCAACCCATTCAGTTGATTTAGTTACTCATGCATAAATAACAGAGAGTGAACAGATATAGAGAAGTATATTCCATTTCAATAAATGAGAAGAGTACAAAATAACAATGGAAGTTAAAAGTAGAGAGCCTGGTAGCAATTCTTTGCTGACCGAGGCTTTTACACTGTAATCTCTATTCGGTTCTAAAGATGTTCTCGCTTCCACAGGCGTCAGCCCTCTCTCTGTCCTTGAAGCTTCTGGCGCTCTCCCAAGATTACCGAAACGATCTATCGGCACAACCTCCTCTTTCGCGTTCGCCTTAAAATGAAAGAAAACTATGAACAAGGACGTATGAAACTTTGAACTAATGAATGGTGACCCCTTTTCTGAAAGATGCCTCTGGTATTTACAGAACATCCAAGGTTAACGACGGCTTCTCTCTCATGATTGTATAGATGGGACGACTTTAATTCCTGACTGATGTGTCGAATATTTGTCACCGAAAAGCTGACTGTACTTGTGATCGTTATCGGCTGTCAACTTAATTTGGATTCGACTGTCATCAGCTTTCTGTCCCATCGTGATTAATTAGCCTTTCACCTAGATGTGCTCACCATGTTGCGCTGACCAAGTTGCGGCAATCCTTCTCGTGCGAATGTTTGCGAACACAATCATCGCAAAGCCTTGCGATGAAGTTGCGCTCGACCAATGATTTTCTATTATCGCAATTCTTGCATTGCATCAACGCATATTCTGCATAAAAACACTAAAATCAACTGTTCCTATGCGATGAACGCATGTGACCGCAATATTATGAAATTGATGCTTGATGGACGCAATTTAACATGTTTTATCAGCACAGTCCAACATTGTTTAAGAATTTAGCACTATGATAACGTGCATTCTGCTCGTTATCACCTGTTGTCATGCTGAAGTCTTTCTAGATTCTCCTGTCCGTAGCCACATTTTATGATTATGAAATATGGAAAATGGACGTCAAGATTGCTTTTCTTAATGGTAATCTTGAAGAGACCATCTATATGACTCAACCAGATGGGTTCATAGTTCCAGATCAAGAGCAAAAAGTTTGAAAGCTTAATAGGTCCATTTATGGGCTAAAATAAGCATCTAGATCTTGGAACATCAAATTTGACACAGCAGTCAAGTCGTTTGGCTTTAATCAGAATGTTGATGAGTCTTGTGTTTACAAGAAGATCATCAACAATTCAGTATCTTTCTTGGTACTATATGTGGATGATATCCTACTCATTGGGGATGATGTAGGGTATTTGACTGACATTAAGAAATGGCTAGCTACCCAGTTTCAAATGAAAGATTTGAGTGAGGCACAATACGTTCTAAGGATCCAGATCATTCAGGATCGTAAGAACAAATGGTTAGCCCTGTCTCAGGCATCGTACATCGATCAAATGTTGATCAGGTATAGGATGCAGGATTCCAAGAGGGGTTTGTTACCCTTCAGGCATGGAATCATTTTTTCTAAGGATCAATGTCCTAAGACACCTCAAGAGGTTGAGGAGATGAGACAAATTCCTTCTGCTTAAGCTGTAGGAAGCTCAATGTATGCAATGTTGTGTACCAGACCCGACATTTGTTATGCAGCAGGGATTGTCAGTCGGTATTTGTCCAATCCAAGATTTGATCACTGGACGACGGTCAAGAAGAACCTCAAGTATCTTCAAAGAATGAGGGACTACATGCTCGTGTATAGAGATAAGGATCTAATCAAGATACATGGACTCTGACTTTTAGACCAATAGAGATTCTCGCAAATCGACATAGGGGTCAGTTTTCACTCTAAATTGAGAGTGTGTAGTCTGACGAAGCATCAAGCAAGGATGCATCACGAACTCCACTATGGAAGCCAAATACATAGCCGCTTGTGAAATGGCTAAGAAGTTGTTTGGCTGAGGAAATTCCTTTTAGATATGGATGTTGTTCCAATTATGGATTTGCCTATCACTCTATATTGTGAAACAATAGAGCTGTGTCAAACTCAAAGGAGCCTCGGAGTCATCATCGGGGTAAGCACATAGAATCAAAATACCACATGATCAGGGAGATTGTGCATCGCGGTGATGTGATAGTCATGAAGATCACGTCAAAGCACAACATTATTGATCCCTTTACAAAGGCCCTCACAGCTAAAATGTTCAAGGGTCATCTAGAGAGTCTGGGTCTGCGGGACATGCGACACCTTGTCTAGGGTAAATGGGAGATGATACTGGGGTATGCCCTAGTTTATTGTATACTGTAAATTTTTTATATTGTATTGTACATTGGTCTCCTAATGAATTAGGACAAGTGGGAGAATGTTAGGATTGGTGTCCTAATTCTCCTGTAGTTTCGTTGTTTGTAATGATACACATTGTTTGATGAATAAAATAATTGTTATTTCATTCTGGCATTTACTCATATCCAATAAACAAAGTTCCATGGTTATCTTATGTGAACTTAAGCATGTATATGTGATATACAAGTGGATCATGCCTTAAGTGATAACCTAAATAGGTCTGTAGTATAAGGATTAAGGTGGGATACCTGATTCTGGTGACACTATGGATACGACCCACTTTATAGAGGTTTACAAGTGTTGTAAACTAATACAGATGGTAGATCCTGACCATTTATGTGGAGATGTGCGAGCGAGGGTGTCCTATACAAAAAGTTTGTATAAGACCAGAGCACGAGATGACTAGACTCTGTATATAACGCTGTTGATACTAGAGACTTACATCTCACCTAAATGACCATAAGTGACACGACCTTAATCCTGAGTGTTTTGGGAACTCTTTCCTTTGAGGGTGGTCCTTTGATTTGTATGGGTGAGAGTGGCCAGATTGCCAACTCAACATGCCTACCTTTTTGGGGACTTGTCTGATTTGAGAGCTGGGAACTCAATACACAAGATGGAATTCACTCCTTTCCCGAACTAGGGGTAAGTAAAGAGATTGCTCTCTTAAAAGATGATTTTGGGGCTTGAACATAATGACCATAGCTTCTCTTTGGATGAGAGGACGCAGTCATAGTAGGACTATGACTTATGTTCATTAGAGGGATCAATGGTACTTAAGGAGTTAGACGTAACTACAGGGGCATAATGGTTATTGGCCGAGTTGTACTTACAAGCGATCTGTGAAGGGTTGTCGCACTGTTGATTGGTTAAGATGGACACATAATATATCTGTAGTAAGGAGAGTTCAGCTGTCAGTCTTTAGTGGAGTGCCTGCCAGTTAACGGATGGTGAGTCCCGTGATTATAGCGTTTAGTCAGTTATTCACGTACCGTTGGAGCTTTGAGCTACAGGTCCATAAGGTCCCCTTGGTAGCTCAATGGATTCAAGTTGAGGATCAGTTCTTGGTGTTGATTTGAAATATTCAAATTGTCAAGAGGTAGTTTGATTATATATGATATGACCGATATGGTGTATGAGATACATCAAATGGAGGATTAATGTAAATGAGATTTACATTAAGTACCATGGAATAGAAAAAGAACTATGGTTTATATGTTTCATGAGATGAAATATTAAAACTATAGGTTATAAATATATTATGATAAGTTAGTTATCATTTATACTTATAATAATATTAATTATTGGATAATTATCTCTTTTTTCTAATAACCAATTGAGTGGGAGGTTATTGGTGGTTTCCTGGTAACCGTGAAATAAAAGGAAAAATGTTTTCCTAATTTTAGAAAGGTTGAAAATTGTTGTTTTGAGATTTCCTCTCTCGGAAATATTCTCACGGAAGTTTTCAACTAAATTGGATTTACTAAGCGATAGCTTGGATAAGGTAAACGATCGTGGAGTGTTTGTAGGCAATAGACACTCAACTAAGCATAGCTTTTGCTAGACGATCGCTTAGCTTTTCTTAAACGATTGGGCATCGACCTATACGATAGGCTGTCATCTCCCACTTGCTCAATCGTTTACACGATTGTTGTTTCCTCCGTCGTCTGCCTCAAACCAAGTCCACACAGAGCCCACCCTCTGGATTCTCACACCGAGAATACCAAGGTAGCCTTCTTGGTGGTGTCATACTCAATTCGACATTGTCGAGGTTCTGTGGAGGCCGTTCGTGTTGTTCGGGGTGTTCGAGACCTAGGCGTCATTTAGTTTGAGTGCACGTTGATCGTGCATTGTAGCGTTCGTGTAGGACAAGCATTCGGGTGTTGTTGTGTTCGAGTGTTTATGATCAAAGAGCTTGGCAATGAGTCTGCAAAAGTGTGTGGCATTTATCCCTGATCTTTTTGCATATCATGTTGTAATTTCTATATTTATTACATAACCATATGTTTCTGCTTTTGGTTTTAATTGTAAAGTTCATATACGATTGTAATTTGGAATGATCTTTTCGCTGCTCATGGAAATCCTCGTGTTCGATTTCCTTCAGGTATCAATCTAACTCAGGCTAGGGTCACTGGACAACAGTGAAGAACATCCTCAAGTATCTTTAGAGAACGAGGGACTACATGCTCGTATATGGATCTAGGAATTTGATCCTTATTGGATACATGGATTCTAACTTTCAGACTGATAAGTATAACCTATCACTAACATTTATTTGGGTATATCCTTACTCAGGTTTGTTCCGGCTAATTAAACAACCTAAGTCTAGGTGTTTATCCATTTATAACATTTATACTTGGATTTAACCTACGATGTCTAGGTGATAAACCAGTTTTAAAACCTCACACTGCTCACGTATTGCTCGTAAAACTAGTTAAAAATGCTGAATTATTCGGCCATAATCCTCAGGTAGAAGGTGTTCCATAGACCGTCAACTTAAAAATCCCCAGCCTTAGACAGGATTATATACCCGTTGAGTTTGTAACCATATTTTACAAGATGTCGACCTATTTTATCTATTAAAACAGTTGGTTAACCTACGTAAGCATGCAACTTATCTTTGTTATGGATTTTAAATGTCTTAACTCAATTTTATAATAACTTATAAAACTTTAGACATGCTAGGCATCCATAACATACATCAGATATCTCTTAATATAACACTTATATTAAAGATCTGAAACCCAAAACGTGCATACTATATATTATAACACTTTATAACATATTTTCAATGCATGTAACATGCTTCCTATGCTGGGATTTTAAATCTACATGGCATACTTTATGCACATACAAGATTTATTTAATTATAATATACATCACATGTATAAATAACTAAACACATACTTATATGGTTTTAGTTTTGACATTTTCAAGCAAACAAAAGCCTAATTATTACAAAATTCAGCAAACACCGGCTCCAAAACACTTATGGACCACTCGAACTGCCCTAAACCGGACCCAAACCTCTCGAATCAGACCTCCAATGCTAAAAAAAATAACTGAACTAGGCAAAAAACCATCGAGTACCATCAAGCATTGAGTATGCCATCGAGCATCGAGTATGGCATCAAGCATCAAGTATGCCATCGTGCATGAGCATCAAGTATGCCATTGAGCATCGAGTATGAGATCGAGCATCGGGTATACCATCGTGCATTGAGTATGCCATTGAGCATGAACATCAAGTACGCCATTGAGCATCAAGTATGGCATCGTGCATCGAGTACCATCGTGCATCGAGTATTTACCAAAATACCATCGAGTACCATTGAGTATGACATCGTGCATCGAGTATTTACAAAAATATTATCAAGTAAATGCCATCGAGTATGGCATCGTTCATCGACTATGCACCAAAATACCATCAAGTAAATGCCATCGAGTACCATCGAGTATGGCATCGTGCATCGAGTATCTAGCAGTGGCTTAAAATCCAGTTCTACTATTCGACCTTCTTCACTTCTTTCTTCAATTACATCCTAATTTCAACTCTAAGGAATCCAATCAAATTACAGACACTTAATTATACATTAAGGCCCATCAATCAAGAGCCAGTTACAAGAATTACAACATAATTGAAGAGAAAACAATGCCAAAACTTAGAAAAACCATATCAGTTCATCATTTTCATACAACTTATGAAAAATACCCACCAAGCCACAATTAAACCGAATTGAATACTTAAATGGTGCTTTGATACCAACTGTTGGAATATAGAAACATGCAGCGGAAGAAAACAGAATCATTAACCATTCTAATTCATTAATTTTGACTTCAAAATTCAGTCAATTGCTTGCCCATTTGCACTTGAAACTGATTTATTTATTGCATGACTTTTTATGCCAAGAAGAACCATGCATGAATTACACCTACTACTGAGAAATTTGTTGAGATTTAGAGAGTGAAAATTAATTGAGAAGCCTGGTTAGAAAGTGGAGAAATCCAACTTTTGGACTTTCCAATTTTTCCAATTTTCTTCTTTTCCTTTTTAATTTTGACTTTCAAAATTAAAAACTTTTCCAATTTTATTTCTTTAATTAAAATTGTGATTTTATTAATTTTACAAAAAATTAATTCAATAATTAATTTTTTTTAAATAAAATTAATAATAAACAATTAATTAAACAATTTAACTAATTCTAATTAATTTAATATCAAATATTAAATTAATTTATCACCAGTTCCATGAAATTAACATTTAAATAGTATTTAAATATTAATGGATTCTCCAATTTCGTTTAATTCCCAAATTAAACGTGTAATTATATCACATATAATTACTAATTCTCTTAATTCAAATTTGAACGTTTCAAATCAACTTATCACGCTATTCTAAGGCTTATCCATTTGTGAGTTAGTAGGGGGACCTAATGAACCCACAATTCATGGGCTCCAATGATCCGAGATTAATTGGTTAAACTATTTACACCGAATTAACCTCCATTCGTTAACTACTGGGTCACTCCACTAAAGCCTAGAGTTGCACTCCCCTCACTATAGATATATTGTGTCCACTCGATATAACCATGGTTAGTAAGTTAACTCTTCACAGATTGTTCGTAATAACGGCTGGGTCAAAAGGCTGTTTTACCCCCGAGATTAGCTCTTGTTTCTTATGTCCCACTGATCCTCTAATGAATCAGCACTTAAGGGAACAACCTCTCTACTATCCATAAAAGCGGGTAGGAGTGAATTCCATCTTGCACCCTATGTCCCCAGCTATCTACTCAGTCTTACCCCTGTAATGGGAGGCTTATTAAGCTGGTGCTGTTGAGCTAACCCTCACTTATGCAAATCTAAGGATAATCCCAAATAAACAGGATTTCATAGTTAGCTCTCGATTAAGATCAAGTTATCTAGGTCATCGTTTTGAAATAGTTAGTATTAAATAGTAAACATCATTATAAAGTAAGAGTGACTTATTTCCTTGTTCGATCTTATGAAAACTCATTGCAAGGACGCCCCCATCTCATGTCACCACATGAACAAATCAGGATCACTTCATTTGTAGCACTTTACAACTCCTTGTAACAACTACAGAGTGGGCCACATCCGATAGTGTTACCTGAATAAGGCACCCCAACCTTATTCGTATACTATAGATCATTTTGACTATTTACTCGAACCTGATCCACTCTTATGTCTCCACATAAAGTTAAAGTACTCATGTAATAGTCATGGATCTTTTAGTTTATTGGATTTATTTGTTAAACGAAATAAGCAATTCATATATTCGATAACAACTTTATCGATTGACAAAATGCATTTATTGTTTACAAACCTTGAGTTTTAAGGACATAAAACCCAACAAAAAGTGCCTTCTTGAATGGATTTCTAAATGAGTAAGTGTATGTTGCTCAACCTAAAGGATTTGTGGATCCTTCCCATCTGGAGCATGTGTATAAACTCGACAAGGCTCTCTATGGCCTTAAACAGGCTGCCAGAACATGGTACGAGTGTCTAACTCAGTTTCTTCTCAAAAATGGGCACAAATGAGAAGGAGTTGATAAAACTCTCTTTGTAAATAAATCTCATGAAAATTTTTTATTATTCAAATTTATGTTGATGACATTGTTTTCGGAGGAATGTCTCAGGAGATGGTTGGGCTCTTTGTGAAATAGATGCATGATGAATTTGAAATGAGTATGGTAGGAGAACTATCTTATTTTCTAGGATTTCAAATAAAGCAATTGAATGAGGGAATCTTTATCTCTCAAAGCAAATATGCCAAGAATTTAGTGAAGAATTTTGGCCTTGAAAGTGCCCGTGCTAAAAGAATCCTACTCCAACTCATGTAAAAATGTCAAAAGACTCCAATAGATCTAATATTGATGAGAGTTTCTATAGGAGTATCATTGGGAGTTTTCTTTATTTGACTGTCAGCAGACCTGACATTGCCTTGTCATTGGTGTATGTGCTAAAAATCAATTTTGTCCTCAAAACAGTCATTTACTCAGTGTAAAGAGAATCATCAAATACATAAATGGGACTAGCAATTATAGCTTATTGTATACCCTTGATACAAGTAGCTCTCTAGTTGACTACTGAGCTACTAATTAGATAGGTAGCTCATAGGATAAAAAGAGTACATCTAGAGATTGCTTCTTCTTAGGGAACTACTTGATTTCGTGGTTCAACAAGAAACAAAATTGTGTTTCCTTATCTACGACTAAAGCAGAATATATTGCAGTAGGGAGTAGTTGTACTCAATTACTTTAGATGAAGTAAATGTTGATGGAGTATGACCTCTCACAAGATGTCATGACTCTTTTATGTGACAATATGAGTGCGACTAATATATCCAAAAACCCAATTGAACACAGTCGTGTTAAACATATTGACATCACACACCATTTTATTTGTGATCTTGTTGAATGTAAACAGATTATGTTAGAGCATGTTAACACAAAAAAAATCAAATAGCTGACATTTTTACTAAGGCTCTTGATGCTGATCGTTTTAAGTCCCTGAGGGCAACCTTGGGCCTTTATGTTTCTAAGGTAAAGAAATTAAAGTTATGGACCATTCAATAAAGAATCTTGACCCATCAGTCGTGGAAGCCCACAAGGGTTTTATGGGTGTTGAGAACTCAAGGAAGTTTAACCGGGTTTTATCCTTAAAGTTTTGTTTGAATTCAAACTACGAGAGGTTTAATCGTCATAGGTTTCCTTGTTGCATCATTGGTTTATTTCTCTCTCAACTGCCTCTGTTCAAAATTTATGTTCTTGTTTGTCTCACTCAGTCATCTATGATGGTGAGTACTCATCAAGGGACTCACACTTCTGACAGTAAAATTGTAAGATACAAAGAAAAATTCAAGCGCAAGATGCATACTGTAGAAGAAGTTCCACCGCCCTCTACAAGCAAATTCGACATTTGTGTACTTGGTTTTCCTGTTGAAATTAAGGAAATTGGAGTTCCATCTTCCTCAGAAAAAAGAAAACGTTCTGGAGCCAGTCAGCCATCTGAAAATAAAGAGAAAGAAAAGGTAAATTCATCATCTTTAACAATGGTTGATTTAATTTGGGTTGGTGTTGAAATTGTTCCAAAATATAACCCTTCTAGTGGTGAGTCTGATCACATGCATGAATATATCATCTTACCTAGAAACCCTAAAGAGATTGTTGAACCTTTTGTCAAAGCTCATGTAGATGCTAGGGTTTCTGGAGGTAGTTTAGTTGATGATGTTAATCTTGAATCTGGTTCTAGTTTTGTTGATACGACTATTCATACTTCTGCCACTAAGTTGTGTTCCAATGTTGTTATTCCGGATTGTCATGAGTTTGAAAATTTGTCTATTTATACTTCAACTATAATGTCAGTACGTGATAATGTTGAAACTGTGGCTGAGTTAGAAGAAACTAAAGGTGTAAATGCTTCTGATGAGATTGTTTTGAAGTCTATTATTGAGAATATTGTTTTTGCCTCCCATATACTCGATGTTATTGATTCGTAAAGTGCTCCTGTGGTTTCAACTGTTACTGGCATTAGGCCTAATGACGAGGCTCAAACTGTTGAAGAAAATGTCAAGACTCTATATGAGTCTTCCATTTTACCGGATCAAAATCCTGATAATGTTGATTGACCTCTATAGCTCCTGAAAATATGAAAAATGTTGGTGAATCTGAAGTTGCCACTGAATCTAGTAATCCGAGTTTTAAGTATTCTCCCTTCTCCACTCATTTTGATGATGAAGACAATATCCTTATTGCTACTCTTCGTTCTAAGAAAACTGTCAATGATGCTGATGTTTCTGGCAATGGTACGGTTGGTCATGATACCTCCTCTGAGTCATCTGATAATGATTCTAAGCACACTGCTTCTGAGGAAGCCTTTAATTGGGGTTTCAAGAGTATCTCACATAAAGAAGCTACATGCTCTGTTTGGGCCACTAGGGCCACGTCTTAGACCAAAAGAAAACAACCATCTGTAACAAATGTTTTCCCCATACCTTTAGATAGGGTCTCTTTTCACACCGAAGAGAGTGCAAGCCTGTGGAAGTATGTTGTTAAACATAATATTGTGGATGAGAAAGAATTATCTGATCGTACTCAAGAGTGTGTTGGGCTTATGGAATTGATTCAAACTGTTGGTTTTGAAAGAACTATTTTGAACTTGGGGCTCTACTATCCTCAACTGGTACGTCAATTCATTATGAATCTTCCCTTAGAATTTGCAGATTCAGTTGGTCCAGATTTTCAGAGGGTACACATAAGGCAATGTGCCTTTGTCTTCTCTGCTGCTGTGATCAACCAATTTCTTTGTCATAATGTGCCTCAAAATATAAGAGAACAACATCCTTCTCTAAGAGATTTCGTGTTTGAGTTGACTGGAGGAGCTTGTTCGACTTGGCCACGAAAGGGTTAATTATCTACAACTACTTTGACAGTTAAATATGCCATTCTGCATAGGTTTAAAATTTATAATTGGTGTCATTCTTCACACAAATCTGGTTTGTCCATTGCTCTTGCTACTTTGATGTATCAGATTGGGACTAGAACACATTTCAATTATAGTGTGTTTGTAATCAATCAGATCAAACGTCACATTGGGTTCACAACTCTAAAATTGCCTATTTGTTTTCCTCGCCTTATCTGTGGTATCCTATTGTCTCAGAAGCCTAATCTTCTCACTGCTTCAGAAGTTGTTGGACCACTCCAAGTCTCTTCTTCATCAACCCTAAACTTCTACAGGGTCATTATGTTCCTGATCTGGATACTAACACGACACCTTATCATCTTGTTGGATCAAGTCAAGCTTTAATAGCTTCTTCGTTTGGTAGTTATATTCTTTAATTGATTTTCGCTGATTCTCGTGATATTGAGTATTTGGTGCGCCAACTTTAGGAGAAAAGGCTGAAGTGGATGAAGTTTTACTGATCACACGGTCCGTTTTATCTAGGTATGCATGTGCTTCCTCTTCTCAACCATGGAGATGATGTTTTGGGTGTTTTATTCCAGTCATAAAGTGGGTGTGGTGGTAATTTTTGGTTTGTGGTTTAATGGTTAGTTTCGGTCAGTTGTGTTTGGAGGTTTCTGTCTGATTTATGTTCATGATTATGGGATGTTTTTGTGTTTTTGCTCTGGGAATGATATATTTTGGCTTGATCTGTGTTGTACTGTTGATGTTATTATTTTTGTTAAGCCTTTCTTTAAGACATATGTACTTATTATTGAATGATAGTTATTTTTTTATTCTACCTAAAAAAAATTATAAGCCAAATGGGGAGTTTGTTGGAGATTTGAGTTGTTGGCTTTATAACTTTCTCTAAGGCAGTGGTTCTGTAGATATCTCAATTAAAGCTTTAACATCAAGTTATGACATCAAAATATTTTCCTGTAGAATATTTTTCTTATTTGGAATTATCTGGTTGTGATATTTAGTTCGATATGTTCCTTTTAGAAGCACGACTTTTTATTCCAAATGATGACTTATTTCCTTTATTGGACTCGATTATTTAAAGTGTGTTTTGCATACCTTTTAGGGTTGGCGCATTTGTTTAACTGAGCAAGACGTTTTTCTATACTTTGGCCAAACTATTCTATATCGTGTTTTGCTCGTGTGCTCATTATTCTGCTACGGATGATGAATACTTCGAAGAGTTTTACGGTCTTAGGAGGAGCCTAAGTCATTGCTGCCAAAAAATAGATTCTCAGTTTTATGGGGATCTTAAGACTCAACTTCAAAGAATGAATTCTTTATCTTAGAAAGTCCTAAGATTTGTCAGTGAAGAGAGTTCGCTGATTCTAAAGGAAGATAATCAAGTTGAGAGGAGTCTCACACACTCTTGAGTGTCGAATTGTCAGACTCTAATTTTAACATACTTAGGGGGAGCCTAAGTTCAATTGAGAGGGTTCACATTTAGAGGAGCCTTGGTGACATGTGAGTTCAGCTCTACGTGAGCAACAGTAGTAGTTGGTGTATTACAAATAAGTACTATGTTGTACAGTGCTTAACTCTTTAATATTAGTGGATTATCTTTCCTGGGCACTCTACCCCCTAGACGTAGTTTTTATCACAAAACTGGGTTACCAACTGTTGTATTCTTTACTTGTTTACTTGCTATTGGTATTTTTGTTGTTACAGTTATTGTCAGTACCTTCTGTTTAACATCCGCATATTGAGTGATGAATCATCCTATTGCATTTTTCACTATCGTGCATAAGAATGTAGTTATGTGTCTATAGTGGTATGCCTCATAGTTAGCAATGCTAATTTATTTAATTAAAGCATTTAATTAATTAATTTTGGATCATTGAAGCTTTCAATCGGTAGGTCCATTAGGTCCTCTTGCTAGATTAAAACGAACCAGATTAACAAGGACCAATATTTTGAAAGAATAATTTGAAGTGTTTAAATTAATTTAGGGAATCTAGGTTAATTGTATCTGATACAATTGACATAATGTATAACGATACATTATAATATATAGCTAAATTTTGAATTAAACTATATAATATGAGAGATGTAATGTAGTTGAATGTGATACAAATAACAAATTAATGTGAATAAGATTCATATTAAAACTATAGGTTAACAAATTAATATGAATAAGATTCATAATAAAACTATAAGTTAAAAGTTAATGTGAATAAGATTCATATTAAAACTTTAAGTTATGAAAGGAATAAGTATTTGAATATGATTCAAATATTCATTTGATTAATTATGAGATATATAAGTTAATTAATTAATTGACTAATTGATTGATTAATTAATTTTTTTAAATTAAATTAAATTAAATTAATTAAAATAACTCTCTTGAGGGACTGGTCGAGAGAGAGGAAGTGGGAAGTTATCCATTTAACATAAAAGACAGGAGTTAGTTCTTCTCTAGCATTGGAATTTTTCTCTCTTCTCTCAAGGTCTCATAACTTAGAGAAAATAGTTCTCTGTAAGAAAATTAAATTCCCTGGAGTTCTCAAAAGAGGCTCCTACAAGCCAATCTTTGTTAGAGTCATAGCGAGGAAGACTCACATGAAAGGAAGAATTATTGGAAGAGTAGATCAGTTCATGAAAGAGGAGATTTGAAGAAAGTTATGTTCTTCAAAGTTAATATCCCCTTTCCTTATAAATTCTTCATGCTTAACCTATGTAGATTGCATTTTGAATGTATTGTCTTTCTTTTCTACTCTATAAAATTCTAAGACAAATCAAAGCAAAAACAATCACTCGCTTCCGCTACAGGATTTGATCCCTTCAATATTCTCATTTCTTTCATTTCATCAAAATTCTAATACCTTTCGTGATTATTATGGCGAAAATCAATTTTCAGACAATTGTCCATCTAATATAGTTTCTCCTATTTCTTGTGGTTATTGTGAAATGAATCATTTAATCCAAAATTGTCATTGTAACCCTAATTCTGTATGGCCAGGAAGAGATGAACTAGCAATTGACCGAAGAAGTGCCAGCTTAGAACATTGGCAGTGAAAAACTTTTACAGGAATATCTGGCAAGGAATGATGCTGTGATGCAAAATCAAGCTGTAACTCTTTGAAATTTGGAGATCCAATTTTGTAACATCCTAAAATTTTCAGGTAATTTTCATTAAATTATCTTAAAATATTTGGAGTTATTTTGATAAACTGGGACTAAAATTTTAATTTGGGAGGCAAGATAATTAATTTAAAAGACACTTGTAAAGAATTGAAATTTTAATTCAATTTAAGAGAAAATTGGATTAATTTACTTGGGGGAAGTGTGATTTTTAAATTCATTAAATATTTGGAACAATGTAATTTATCTCAACTATTGAATTGTATATTCCCTTTAATGTTGGTTTGGAGACAAAATAATTGGAGAAGTTAATTGGTTTGGGATTAATTTGATAAGAGATTTGAAATTTTTGGATTATATTTGATAAATATTTGAAAATAAAGAAAAGGAAAAGATTTGGAAAAGATTTGATAAGAGATATGAAATTTTTAGATTATTTGGGATAAAGATTTGGAATTTTTGGATTATTTTGGATAAATATTTGAAAAAAAAAATTAGGATTTTGGAAATTGAAAGGAATTTAAAATTTAAGAAGAAAGGTGGGAAATCGTGGTTTTAAATTTTATCCTATTTAATTTTGGAGTTTGGATCCAAACTAAAGAAGATGATTTATTTAAATTGAGTTGACAAGAGAATTTAAGTTAAATTAATTAGATTATGGAATTTCTAATTTAGTTAGATTGTGAAATTTTTTAATTTAATTAGAATATGAATTCCCAAATTAATTAGATTAAGGATTTTTTAATTAATTAATATGGATTTCCTAAGAAAATATCTTATTAAAAAAGAAAATCTAATCTATCTACTACTTTAATTATTGGTTTTCTAAAAACTAGATTTCCTAATTAGAAAAAGTGTCAGATTCGAAAAAGAAAATCTAATCTATCTACTACTTGTTATGGAATCTCAAATAATTTAGGATTAGGATTAATTTTCCTCTATAAATATAACCATCCAGTTCATTCCAAACCATTCACTTCATTACAAAGGGAGGTCAATTAGTGAGAAAAATCCATGTTACTTTCATATTTTTTTTAGTCGTTTGTCGTTGTGCGTTCATCGGTCACCTCCGCTTGCCAGATTTTTATTTGATGAGTATTAAGATTATGGAACCTTTTGGATTAGTTATAAATGTTGGGAATTAGATTTTAAATCTTAAATTATGGTTTATGTGTAGATTTGAATATTTGAGTGAAGTTTGAAATAAATTTGGAGCAAACAAATATTTGGAACGTTAATTCAAGTTTTTGTTGAAGATTGATTTCTTGAATTAATTTTGGAATTTCAATTTGAGGGAAGTGTCTTTCTACTAGTTTGCCTTCGATTCAGTCGTCCCTACCACTTGGACTTATCATTTAGACTGCTTGAATTGATCATTCTAGATTATTTGGATGGTTACTTTTTGACTGATTGGATCGTGTGATTTAATGTGTGTGAATGGTCTATTTTGACCATGATGTTATGTAAGATTGACTTAGGATGTACTGGAATTGAAGGAGTAATATAATATGCAACAGAAGACTTCAAAATCAATAAGCATTTAAACTACATTTAATTTGAGTTTTAAACATGTTGTTCATATGACGTTCATAAGAGTGTTTGAAACACAGGTTACCTTTGAAGATCTCTTCCACGAATTCAGCAAAAATCCACCAAGATAAAGCTTGAATCTTCAAGAAGACCACTACCAATATCTTCAACACTATGCTCAAGAAGGAATGTGGTGGAAACACTCAAATCAAGTTGAATCGAGGATAAACAAGTGAGGGTTTGAGTAAAGTTTTTAGAATTTTTCACTTCAGCAAGTAAACTCCGATTTCTTGTAATCTTTCTACATGGAGCTTCTATATATAGATAGAAATCATGCAAAACCAATAGTCTGCATGGAGGGCACCACCTACTTGGTGATCATCACATATTACAATTGGATTTTGGTGATAATCTATCAAAAAGTAGTTGTGGATTTTTCCCAACATAACTTAAAAATGATTTTAAAAATCATTTTTATTTTATTTTTTAAATTAGTGTTATAAAATTAATTTAAATAAAACTAATTTTAATTAAAATAATATTAATTTAATATCTTAATATTAAATCAATAAAATACCAATTTCAACAATATAAATCAATTTCATATTTAAATCATAATTTAAATATTAATTGATTTTCCTATTTCGTTTAATTTCAATTAAATTAAACGCTTTTAATTGTATCATATACAGTCAATTGAAAACCCTAAAATTGAATTTGAACATTTCAAATTCATAACCCTAATTTCATACATCAATACTCAATTTGTTATTCCAATTTAAGAGCCATTAGTAGGATCTAATGGACCTACAGTTCATGAGCTCCAACGATCTGTAATTAATTCATTAAACTTTTTAATCAAATTAATTATTATTCGTTAACTATCAAGACACACCACTATAGCTCGATAGTTGCACTCTTCTCACTATAGATATATTTTTGTCCATGTAAATCATAATCAGTAAGTCGATCCTTCAAAGGTTGTTCGTAATTACAGTTGAGTCAAAATTACCATTTTACCCCTATAAATACATCTCGTTCCTTAATTTCCCACTGACTCTCTAATGAACAAGTTAATTCATAATACTACTTATGAATCATGTCCCTCTCTATTATGAGAAGGCGGGGCCCCGATTATTCAAGACCTGGAATCAACACTCAAGAGAACAACATATATGCTTACCCTTAAAACGAGTAGGAGTGAATTTCATCTTGTAGGGCTATGTCCCCAGCTATCTATCCAGTTTTATCCCCAAAATGGTAGGCTTATTAAGCAGTGCTATTGGACTACTCTCACCCATACAGATCAAAGGATAATCTCGAATAAATAGGAGTTCATTGCTAGCTCAGGATTAAGATTGAGTTATCTTAGGTTACTTTAGTATGAAATATTTAGTTTTAACTATAAACGGTAGTTATAAGGAAAAGTGACTATTTCGTGGTCCAGTCTATATGCAAACTCATTGCATAAGATGCTCCCACTCACATGTCTCTACATGAATGATCCGTGGAATACATCATTTGTGTTACCAAGATGAGATACTCAATTTCATCCATATACTTATAGACCATTTAGGCTATATGCTATTAACTTATCCTATTTATGTCACCACATAAAGTTAAAGTGTTCATACTATAGCCATAGATATGTTTATTGGATTTTCATAATAGAATGCAAAATCAACAACTTTATTGAATAAGATACTCAATAATATTTTATTGATAAATAGAATGTTTAACACAAAATTTACAAACTGCGAGTTCTAGAAAATTCCCAACAGGAATATTTTTTCCCCTAAGACAAATGACTGTAATCATAACAAAGGAGTTGTGAACTGGTGCATGCTAAGTTTAAATCATTCTTGTTAATTTTTCTTATCTGGGCAAGTGTACACATACAACTGATTGTGTGCTCCTTCGAGTCCACACCATGACTGTATATGTGCACACTTATGACTGATTTGTGTACCTTCGGGTTACACACTGACTGATGCATATTTCTTTGGGATCACGTTTACGACTGATGACTGATGCGTGTGCCCTTGAGACAATATTTATGATTGATTTGTGTATCCTCAAGTTACACACTATGATTGATGTGTGTTCCTTTGGATCATGTTTATGACTGATATGTGACCCATTTGGGATCACCATGATTGATATGATATGGGTGTACACCGATGCTTAGATAGACTAATTAACATGTTACCTAGAGGGCCCAGTAGCGAGTCACTTATTGGTTATTGTTATACTCATTCCTTCTTGCTTTACGTTTTTTAGGCAATGACAGGAATCGATAAGCAAGTGACAGACGGGACTCGTGAAAGCCATATGGGAACAAGAGAAACCGCTTCTGCTCAGTCTATATTTTTTTTAGTCATTTGAATGTTTTAAAACTAGAATTTAGTGTTAAATAGAAAATTTAATGTTTTAAATGTTTTCTTTGTAAATGTTTTTAGGGGCCTCGAACAAAGGCTGTCATTTATTTATTTTTTAGTTTATTTTGGAAAATCGTCTTTATTGTGTTGATGAATTTTATAGTCAAAATTTTTTGGTTTTAAATGTACTATGAGTAACGACCCTTGTCAGAGTACTCGAAAGGTCGACTTGTTACAATTGGTATTAGAGCCTAAGTTTTAGGTTCTATAGACTAACTTACGATGTAAGTCTAGGATGTATGTCCCTTATGGCCCATTCACAAATCCTCCATCCTCGACATGTATGCTCTGTCAATGAATGTTTTATAAAAAATGTGTTTAAAAGCCTTCGTGCTTAAGCTTTATGTGTTGATTGATTATTATTGCTAGTTTAACGACCTAAAAGAAGTTAGTGTGAGATGGCTATTTTGTTTTGGTATTATGGAAAGAAACAAAAGTTATTATGAAGTCATTTGGCACTAGTTTATTTCATGGAAGGACTGTTAGGGGTGGATATATATTTTTGGTTAAAAAATATTGAAACTTGATAGAACTATGCAGTGTTATGAACTTATGACGTGAAGGAAAGAAAATGATGTAATTGTTTAAGCCATAAAACAAGGTACATAAGTTTGGAATTCTCTGGGGAATAGTATTAAGTTTTCCACTGAGAGAATTAAATGGGTGGTGCTACAAGAAACTTTATCACAAGGCACACATTCTTAGGTACGAGATTAAAGTTGCTTTATAAGATAAGAAAAAGAGGAAGAAGAGATTATAACTCTATTAAAGGCTACTAGATATTAAAGTAAAAATGTTTAAAGAGAAATTTTGAAAGGATGAAAAGGTCATGATCACTTTCATGTTGAAAGAAAAGTTGGTGGACCGAGTAAGGTATGGTGTCGGTTCTTCATGTAATGTGTCTAAAAGGAAGAAGAATTACTAGTTAGAGTATAAAGCGATAGTATGAGAAACTCTTCACAAGATCTAGGTAAGATGAATTGGTCAAGGAACACCAAGATGGTTGAAATTATAGTTGGCTTTAAATGGGAGGAAACGAGTTGCTAAACTAAATTAATCTTAAGGTACTTGGGTTTGAACTATATTCTGTTGCGATGAAAAGGCTCAAGTTTAAGTAACTGACCCAAAAAGAAGAAAAGGTACTTAGAGTTAAAAATGATATCAACTTGTGAAGGATAACTTGCTAATGATTGAGTTTAAGAATTGGATTGTAGATTGTGAAGGGGTTAGGAATAGTCATGTGTTTTGATACATATATTTCACTAGGAAATCGGAAAAGAGATTGATACAAATATATTTCACTAGGAAAGTGGAAAATAACGTCTTGGATTTATTAGTCTTGGAAAAGATAAGGATGAGGGAAAATGAAAGTAATTGAGAAATATTTTGTTGTTTTGAGAAGGTAAAGGGAATTAATGTTTTGAGATTAAGAACATAGGTTTGGTTTGGTGTTCTAAGATAGGGTATATGCGTGTACGAACCTTTGGAATTAGTATGAACAATCTCGTTACTACTTGGAACTTTAGAACTTTGGATCTTAGTATTTCTTAGTTGAATGGATATCATTCCTAAGCTATTGGTCCTGGAGCTTGGTTTTAGCATGAGAAATTAATTAAGCTAGACAATCCCACATTAGAAGAGTGCTTAGCAAACTTCTTCAGATTACGATGAAGATGGAGAAAATAAGTATTTATGTGAAGATGTTTAGTAGCAATAGTTACTCGTGTTGGGGTTAATGCCCTAAATCTCGTAGGGTCCTATAGTTTGTAATTGTAATGTACAAACATTTTATTTATGTAATAAAATATGCGATGTTTTATTTAAAAACTAGTTGCATTACCCACAAACCAAAAAACTAACATCCAAGGTTATCTTGTAGCTTAAACATGTATGTAGAGACATACGAGTGGATCATGTTTAAGTGATAACCTACATGGTCTGTAGTAGATGGATAAAGTTGGATACTTTATCCTGGTGACACTAATATGACCTACTTTGTAGGTGTTATAATTGTTGTAAAGTGCTACAAATGATCTAATCCTGATCATTCATGTAGAGACATGTGAGCGGGGATATTCTATACAAAGAAGTTTTAATAAGACCGAACCACGAAATGTTTAGTCCATTATATAATGTCATTCATAATAGAGTCTTACATTTCAACAAGATGACCATAGGTAACATGACCTAAATCCTAAGTGAGTTGTGAACTCCTGCCTATGAGGGAGGTCCTTTGATTTGTATGGGTGAGAGTGGTCAGATCGTCGACTCAACAAGCCTACCATTTTGGGGATTCGTCTGATTAGGGAGCTAGGAACACAGCTACACAAGACGAAATTCCACTTCTTTTTCGAGGTCAGATAAGTAGATAAATTGCTCCCTAAAAGGCTAATTTCGGGACATGAATAATATGGCACACACACCCTCTCCTGGTCCGAGAGGGGTTAATCATAGTAGGACTATGATTGATTATTCATTAGAGGTATCAGTGGTAGTTAAAAAGTTATATGTAACTACAGGGGCAAAACGATAATTTTGGCCTAGTTGTACTTAACAAGCAATTTGTGAAGGGTCATCTTTCTGTGGATTGGTTATATCCAATGGACACAGAAATATACATATAGTGTGAAGAGTGTAGCTATTGGTCTTTAGTGGAGTGCCTGAACAATTAACGGATGGTGAATAATTTAATTAAAGAGTTTAATTTATATTATCATGTACCATTGAGACTTCATGCTATAGGTCCATGAGGTCCCCTCATAGCTCAACGAATTAAATGAGAATCAGTTTTTGATTAATTTAAGCTGTTAAATTAATTAATTTTAATTATATATATGATATAATTACTATAATGTATTTGATACATTATATGATTGTAAGAGGAAATAAGCTTTGAATATATTCAATATTTTATATAAATTGGATCATATTGTTAAATTTAGTGTAAATGTGATTTATATAAAAGCCAATTGGTGAGAAGAAAATTGAAACTATAGACTATAATTTGTATTAATACAATATAAAAACTATAAGTTATATGTATATGTGATATAACATATAGTTAGATATATGTATAATAAATTAGTTATTATATATATATATATTATATATATATATAATATATAATATATATTACTATTAATTAATTTAATTTTTTAAAATTAATTATTTTTATTTTTGGAAGGGAATTAACTTCCCTTCCATTTTTTCTCTCCACCCACGTAAGTGGGCAGTTGATGGAGAGGGTTTTTCTTCTTAATCCTATAAAACAAAAAAAGAGTGTGAGACAGAATAATTCTGTAATTCCCTAAGAAGAAATTCTCCTCTCCTCTTTTCTTCTCTCAATCCTTTCCTCTTCCCTTTAATTCCAAAATAGTCAGAGCCTACTCCTCGTTCTTTGCCTGAGAATACCGAGGTCATTCTCGTGGTCGTGCCCAATTGGCCATTTCACAGTTGGTGATTGCACAGAGGAAAAAGATACGTGAAGAAAGTCTTCAAAGGTAAGGTATTTCTGAAACCCTAATTTTAATTATTATGTAATTTTATATGCATGTTGTATATTTGTTGAACTAAATGCATGACCTATCTTTCTTTCTTCAGTAAATTTTTATTATGTAAAAATGGGTTTGGGATGATCCATCCGCTTCCGCTCAAGGACCCTTCATTGGGATCCTTTTGGCTAGAAACTATGGAAACGGAAGGGATAAGGCTTGTTAAAGAAAGAGTAAGTCGGTTGAAAAGTAATAGCAAGGTGTAGAGGTTTTGATTATGGATACGAAGACTTAGAACAATGAGCAAAGAAACCATCAATTTGATTTGATGGTGAAAGTAGTCTGGAACCAAGTAAGGAACAAGCTATACAAGTGTTAAGTGTGAGTATGTTGGATCTCCTAGAATGACCCCTAGCACTAGAGATGAATTCGAATTGAGAGTAACTCCTATCCTTAAGGCTCTTAATAGGAAGACTTTAGCAGAGTTGAAATAGCCTAAGCCACTGTAGAAGAACCATTTAGCGGAGTGTTTCATATGTGCCTTAATGTTTTACCTTGGAGCACATCGATTTTGTTCATTAGGAAAGAAATATAGATTCATGCGACTATGTATCAACGGTTATGGATTGAATATGATAATGTATCTCATATGGTTAGAGGATGTGCAGAACTGATCAGTCCTAAGTTGAAGAAGGAGATGGTTGTTTTCACTTTGTGATTTTGGAGGCATTGCTTGTATGAGAGGAAATATGCATGATCCATGAAAATAGAGAAGCTTCTCTATCATGATCGATGAAGGTAGTTGGGACGAAAGGTCTAAAGTAAGAATTTAGTATGTAGACATTTGTTTTGATTTAAAACTTTCAAGGACAAAAGTTTCTTAAGAAGGGAAGAATGTAACATCCCAAATTTAATTTTCATTAAATTATCTTGAAATATTTGGGGTTAAATTATCTTGAAATATTTGGGATTAATTTAAAAGACACTTGTAAAGAATTGGAATTTTAATTCAATTTAAGGGAAACGTGAATTAATTTACTTGGGGGAAAATGTGATTTTTAAATTCATTAAATATTTGGAAGAAAGTAATTTATCTCAATTATTGAATTATTCCCTTTAATTTTGGTTGGAAGCCAAAATTAAGTTAATTGGAGAAGTTAATTGGTTTGAGATTAATTTGATAAGAGATTTGAAAATTTTGGATTGGATAAAGATTTGAAAATAAAGAAAACAAAAAGATTTGGAAAAGATTTGATAAGAGATATGAAATTTTTAGATTATTTTGGATAAATATTTGAAAATAAAAAGGAAAAGAATTATGATTTTTTAAATAGAAAGGAATTTGAAATTTAAAAAGAAAAAGGGAAAAATGTGGTTTTAATTTTATCCAATTTAATTTTGGAGTTTGGATCCAAACTAAAGAAGATGATTAATTTAAATTGAGTTGATAAGAGAAATTTGGATTTAAGTTAAATTAATTAGATTCTAGAATTTCTAATTTAGTTAGATTGTGAAATTTTTTAATTCAATTAGAATATGGATTCCCAAATTAATTAGAATATGAATTTTTTTAATTAATTAAAATATGGATTTCCTAATTAGAGAAAATATCTTATTTTAAAAAAAAAATCTAAACTATCTACTACTTTATTATTGGTTTTCTAAAAAATAGATTTTCTAATTAGATAAAGTGTCATATTCAAAAAAAAATCTAATCTATCTACTATTTCATATTATGGAATCTCAAATAATTTAGGATTAGGATTAATTTTTCTCTATAAATACAACCATCTAGTTCATTCCAATCATTCACTTCATTCCAAATGGAGGTCAATTAGAGTAAAAAATCTCTCTAGTCGTTCGTCATGTGCGTCCACTGGTCACCGCTGCTTGCCAGATTTTTATTTGGTGAGTATTAAGAATACTGAATTTTTTGGATTAGTTAGAAATGTTGGGAATTGGATTTTAAATCCTAAAAATGGTTGGATTAGTTAGAAATGTTTGGAATTGGATTTTAAATCCTAAAAATGGTTTATGGGTATATTTGAATAATTTGAGTGAAGTTTGGAATAAATTTGGAGCAAACAAAGCATTTGGAAATTAATTCAAGTTTTTGTTGGAGATTGATTTCTTAGATTAATTTTGGAATTTCAATATGAGGTAAGTATCTTTCTATTAGTTCTCCTTCGAACCAGTCGTCCCTACCACTTGAACTATCTATTTTAGACTGATTGGACGGTTTACTTTAGACTAATTGGACTTATTATCTTAAATGATTGGACTGCTTATCTTAGACTGACCGGGCTGTTTGATTTAATGAGATTGACTGTTTGAACTTGTGGTGATATGTAAAGTTGACTGAGGACGTAATTATAATAAAGGAGTTATATGTGAACTGATGCATGCTAAGTTTAAATGGTTCTTGTTAACCTTTCTTATCTGGTTAGGTGTACACATACAACTGATTGTGTGCTCCTTTGAGTCCACACCATGATTGTATATGTGCATATTTATGACTGATTTGTGCACCTTCTAGTTACACACTATGATTAATGTGTGATCTTTTATGATCACGTTTATAACTGATGATTGATGTGTGTTCCTTCGTGATCACCTTTACAATTGATGACTGATGTGTGTTTCGTTGGGATCACGTTTACGATCGATGATTGATGTATGTTCCTTGGGATCACATTTACGACTGATTTGTGTACCGTCGAAGACTAGTTAACAGGTTACCTAGAGGACCTAGTTGCAGGTCACTTACTGGATATTGTTATACTCATTCTACTGGATATTGTTATACTCATTCTTTCTTCCTTTATATTTTTTAGGCAATGATAGGAATCGATCAGCAAGTGACAGACGAGATTCGTGACAGAGCCATATGGGAACAAGAGAAACCACTTCCGTATAGTTTATGTTTTTTTTTTTTTAATATTTTGAATGTTTTGAAACTAGAATTTAATGTCAGACAGAAAAATGTTTTGAGTGTTTTCTTTGAAAATGTTTTTTGGGTCTCGAACAAAGGTTTTACTTATTTGTTATTTATTTATTTTCTAGTTTATTTTGAAAAATTGTCTTTATTGTTTTAATGAATTTTATGGTCAAAATATTTTGACTTTAAATGTGTATTATGAATGATTGTTCTTGTCAGAGTACTCGAAAGGTTAGGTTGTTACAAATTTGGACAAATTACGAACGTAATTACAAATAACCCACAACGGAAGCATGGTTAACAACACAAAGGCTTTGGAACAAGTAGTGGGTTTGAATGTGAAGGTCCTAAACTCCAGGAAGAAAAAAGAAGCATTCCAACAATTGAAAACACAAAGAAGCCAGAAGGGAGAGAAGAGATTGAAGAAAAACCTCCAAAAAAGAGAAAAAAAGAGAATGATCTTAATAAGGAAGTTACATTGAGCCATGCAATCACAACTTCACAGCAAGTGACATTCAATATTGTTGAAACGCCTTGAATCTGTTTGTTAGTGCTTCGAACAACTAAGTACGGGGGTCTCGCGGTTATTTACGATTATGACCCTAAGGTTTAGAGTAGTACTTTATATAAACTCTCTAATCCTAGAGGTGTCGTTTTTTTAATGTAATTTTTTGAAATTCTCTCTAATAATACTATTCTCCCTCTATCCGTGGACGTAGCTAACACACTGTTAGTGAACCACGTATATCTATGTGTAACACACTGTTAGTGAACCACGTATATCTATGTTCCTTTTTGTGTTCTTTAATTGTCGATTTCGTAACAAATATGCTCCAAGAAGTGAAACACTTTAATGAAATGAATGGGTATTCTACTATTGGTCTAGTTGATATTTCTGCTTGTTACAGATTGCAGGAAAAGCTAAAAGAAGATGTACTCGATAAAGAAGAGATCATGGAGAATTACAATGCATTGGAACTTGCAACTGTAATAATTTCTACATTCCGAAGCATATATAAATCTCCTCTGCTGACAAAGGAAGAGTTTAAGATAGTAGAGCCTGGGATCAAACCATCACAACCAAGGCTTTAAGTCTTGTCCTTTATTGAGAACTAGGTGCAAGATGAAGGTTTGCAACCTAAGGAGTTGGAACAAGGCCTTTATCTCTTGGATGTCGGTTAATTCTTCTTTTAGCTTTATTAAAAAAGAAAAATAAAGAAAAAAAAAACTTTTTGGTGGTGTCGGAAACATTGTCTAGGCTGATTTTGTTTAGATTGAGGTACTTAAGTTGATGGTTTAGGAAACACCTCTACCTAAAAGTTGAGTAGGTCAAATTCTTACTTAAAATTCATTTTCCTCTCTTATTTAATTAAGCTTTCCTCAGCTTTTTGATGGGTTAAATTTGGAGTTTCATGCTTAGAAAAAAAACTTATAAAAAAGGGAGAAAACTTGGAAAAACAGATGGTGGTGCAAAGAGAAAGAGAATTGTGCTTGCAACCTCCATATGGTTGCAATTGTGGATGGGAAACTCAGTTGAATGGTACAAGAAAGATGCCCCTCCAAGCAATTCACAGGCATCAGAACAAGGATGGTCTAAGTTGCAGTTGAGCAAACCTCAAATACTTCAATGTTTTTGAGGTTGGCATTGATGACTCCTTATCTACTTAGGGGAGTACTTTGTCACTCTTAGACCACTCATGACCAACACGAGCATAGCTCAACTGGTATACTGTTCATATTATCAATCTCGTGGTTTGAGGTTCGATTCCTTCACTTCACACTTTAATTATAATATTTTTTTAAAAAAAAAACATGTCTAACTCTCCTCCAAATGCTCTAAAGTCAATTGTAACTCAATTTCTAAATTGTTTAGAAACCATAATATTTTTATCTTAAAAAAAAAAAGTACTTTGTCACTCTTGATCTATTTTATTGATGCTTTGTTTATTTGTTCGTGTTAGATGTGTGGTAATTTTGTTTATGGTGGTTCTGTTTTTTTCTGTTTTTTTTTTTTTTTTTTTTTTTTTTTTTTTTTTTTTTTTTTTTTTTTTTTTTTTTTTTTTTTTTTTTTATCTGCATTCCGATTGCTAAATGATGTCATTGAGACATTTTGTTTTTCTTTTCTGATACAACATGCTACAAAGTGTTTGTGAGTTTCAACTTCCGCATATAAATTATCATTCTTGTTATGTTATCTCTTTCTAGTTAAAAAAAAGGTGAATTTATGTGATGAGATTGAAGGTGCTTTAATCATTAAATGCTCTTCACACAACTTGCACTTTTCTCATACTACCATGTCATTTCTGTTCGGTCGTATGTCCTAAAACTTGTAGTTTGTAAAATTAAATACATTCTATTATCAATAAAGATGTTATTCAACATTTCTTCAGTAGAATTGTTATTGAATTTTTAAATTACATTCATACAGTCTAGATCCAATAAACTAAGATCTATGATTATTACACGAATACTTAACTTTATGTAGGCATAAAGATAGATCAAGTTCGAGTATATAGCCAAAGTAGTCTATAGTATATGAATCAGGTTAGGTGCCTTATTCTGGCAACACTATTGGATGCAACCTATTCTATAGCGGTTACAAGTTGTTGTAAAAGTGCTACAAATGAAGTGATCATGATTCATTCATGTATTGATATGAGGAGTGGGGGTATCCTATGCAATGAGTTTGCATAAGATCGGACCAAGAAATAAGTCACTCTTACTTTATAACGCTGTTTACAATTTAAGACGGACTATTTCACTTAGATGACCTAGGTAACTCGATCTTAGTCCTGAGCTAACTATGAACTCCTATTTATTCGGGATTATCCTTAGATTTGCATAGGTGAGGGGTGAGGGGTGAGGGTTGACTCAATAGCGCCGGTTCAATAAGGCTCTCATTTTAAGGGTAAGATTGGGTAGATAGCTGGGGACATAGGATGTAAGATGGAATTCACACCTACCCGATTTAGGGATATGAGCAAGATTGTTCTTTAAGTAAAACCAATTGCTCATTAGAGGATCAGTGGAACATAAGGAGCAAGACGTAATATCGGGGGTAAAACTGCATATTGACTCAGCCATTATTACAAACAACCTGGGTCGACTTACTGGTTATGGTCAAATCATGTGGACACAAATACATCTACAGTGAGGAGGAATGCAACCATTGAGCTATAATGGTGTGACCTGATGGTTAACAAATACTAATTAATTTGATCTAAAGAGTTTTAGCCGATTAATCTTAAATCGTTGGAACTCATGATCTATAGGTCCATAAGGCTCCTCTACTAGCTTGTAAAACACGAACACCTTGAATTATTAAATTGAGTGAATTTGGAATGATATCGATTTGTATTGTTCAAATTGAAATTAGGGTTTGAATTTGAATAGGTTCACATTCGAATTAGGATCTGTATAATTATATATGATATAATTAACGTTTAATTTATTAAAATTAAACGAAATTGGAGAGTTCATTATATTTAAATATTGATTTAAATATTAAATTACAAGAATAAGATTCATGTATTAAAACTAGATGTGTGATTAATTTAATATTTGATATTAAATTATTTAATTAATTAAAAATCAAATTAATTTTCATTTTAAATTCAATTCAGGAAATTGGATTTTGTAATTTAGATTTGATTAATTGAGAATTAATTAAATCAAAATTTAATTAATTATAGAATTAATTAAAACAAATAAATTAGAAATTGGAAAAATATAGAAAGTAGGTTTTTCCCACATTTTTTTCCAAAGAGGAGGTGTTCCTCCCATATGAACACACAAATCCCACTTGAAATCTTCAACTAATTGTTGGTATTCATGGCTGATGGAGTGCTTACATGTTGAAGATTAATAAAACCTCAAAATTGAAGAAGAGGAGATGAGGATTGAACTTAAGAAAAGTTTTTCTGCACTCATCTTCTTCTTTCTCTCAAACCCAGAAAAATAACTTCACAAATTCACTCAAATTCGAGTTCCACCACAAAAATTCAAGGCTAATAGTAGAGAAGATCTCTTTGTGATTCACTAACAATTTGGAATTGAATTGGCGTGAAGAGCAACTTGAATTTGGGAGAATTCATCAAAAATATGTGAAACTTGAAACCCATTTTTTATTTTCTAAAATAGAATGCTTTTGAACTCAAATTAAATGTAATTAGAGTGCTTATTAATTCTGTTTGCTTCCGTTGCATGCTTGTGTGTTCCATCAATTTCATCATTCCTTTTCTTTGCAAAGTACTCAGTTTAAAATCATACTAAGATTAGGATATAAGCTTTTCCTAATCCCAAACAAGCTAGGATCAAATCTTTATCCCATCTTATCTTATCTCATCTTTACGTATTTTTGGCTTATTTCGTCCGACTAAATTTACCCACAACAAAGATCATTTGTGTTATAGTGCTCTCGTATGCAAGAGCTCTTCCTCCTTCACTCCCCCGCACGTGTTTCTTCTTACTCTCTCACCCTTGTGTTCGTGCTCGTATTTGTTACTTTAAACCTTCATTAATCATGCATGAGAGACATTAGACTAAAAAAAACACACACACACGCAAACATCATATGGATAGGGCCTTCAAATCAAATGTGTTTGGTTTGGATTAAAAAACCTAAGAAAAAATGAATTCAACTGCCACGCCACTAAGAAAGGCCGAAGAGGAAAAGCCGTGTGAAAAGCACTTAGACGTTGAAAAATGAGGAACACAAAAGTTTTTTCTTTCATAAAAAGAAAATAATATATATTATCATTATAGGGAATATGGAAGCCAGCTGAGGACAAGAGACACCCTCTCCCACTCTCCCATTTTGACTAAAACCATTTCATTTTCTTTTCTTTTCTTTTTCTCCAACCATTATATGCCCACCTTTTTCACTTTGCTTCACATCAAATACAATACCCACTTTACCACTTTCTCCCTATCTCTAAAACCTTTGAGGATCTCACATTTTCAAGTGAAAGTATTTTGCATTAAAATTTATTATTTGAATAAGATGGACCGACTTCGCAATCTTAAAAAATATATATATAGAGATTACTCTATTATGAGATAGAATTCCATGGTTATCAAATATTGTATCAAAATTTATGAAGAAACCCAAGCAAGTATTTCATCCTAAAAAACGATCTGACCCAACATTGGTGAACTAAAAAAGACATCATCTTGAGGGGTCATGTTAGGATCCAATTGATTTTTAGATAGAACCTTGTATTTATCTAATATGATATTAAAGTCTATGATATGATCATCTTTATAAAATGCATGAGTTATTTCTCCTATTTCTAATTGATTTTGAGATGAAATCTCGTGTTTACCTAATATGCTAAAAAATGGTGAACCTAATGAGGCACTATCTTGCTAGAGGATCCCACATTGGAAGGATGAAGAAACTCCACAATCGTTGTAAGTTAAATTAGGTTACTTTTTCCTCATTGTCAATTGATTTTGAAATGAAACCTTATTCAAAACTAAGGACTATGAAACTTCATTACCTTAGTTTTGAGAGGAAACGTCATGTTTACTTCAACCAATTGTGTTACCGAGGAACACTTGAAATATATTCAACCCTTTCGATCAAATTATCCAAAAATTATGTTAGGAGAATATGTTAAAGTTAAGGACAATTAACCCTCTATAATAATATGATATTGTCTATTTTGAACATAAATCTTCGTAAGTACAGTCTTCTAAAATCATCTAAAAACTTAGAACTCATATCAATAGAGAATTAATTATCTTCACTTATATTTTATCATCATTCCCTTTTCCTATAAAAATATGGAATTTTATTTGCACCAACCAGAAATTTCTTGTGGTGTCATGTTTTTTTTTTTTTATATATATATATTTTATAATTAATGGATTTTGTTTCCTGAAATGTTCGTTTAATTTTATAATCTTGTGTGTGTGCATACTGATTTCAAACACAAACAACTCTACTTGATCATAGTTCTCAAAAACAATTTTTTTAATCAAACAATAAAATGGAAAAAATTGTAAGATAAAAAGATAAATTATAGGACAATTTATGTCCTCTAATAGTTTTGTGTTTAATTCCTATGCGGAATTTAAATTTTAAAATGTTATTTTTTAAGTCTTAAATTTTGAATTTGATTGCAATTTAGTTTATAAATTTTAAAATATTACACTTTTAGTCAAATTTTGAATTTAACATCAACTATTAGTCTTTAAATTTCAAAATATTTCAATTTTACTCTTGAGAGGTTTAAATTTCATTCCAATTTGGTCTCTAACTTTCAAGATAGATTTAAACGTGATTTTCACAAAATACTAACTTCTAGCCTTTAGTTTGAATTCTTGTTAATTAAATTAAAATAATTATGTAGTTAAATTCAACCGTTAATTCTTTTTAAAGAAAACTCTTATAAATATAAAAATTTTAAAAATATTTATACTTCATAGCAAAAAATTCCAAAAGTGTTTTGTACTTTTGAAACTTTTTGTTATAAAGTCTAAATATTTTTAGATATTTTTTATATTTAAAAAGGCCCCTAATTTTAATTGTGATAAAAAAAAATAGTAAATTCATCCATTAATTTTAATAGTGATAAAAAAGAATGAAACTTAATTTTAAAAAATAATTATAAATATTAAATTTCACTATTTTCTTTCGTTTGAGAATTTTTTTTATAACGTAAATTCTGGAATTTACAGTTTTGTTTTTGTTTTTTTTTTTTAATTTCAATTATTTTCTATATAGTGAGTTTTTTTTTTTTCAAGATAAGTGTGCTACTAATTAAGTGACGTTAGAATATAGCATTTGAATAAATGATTAAATATTTGTAGAGATTTGGCATGGTGAGTTCAATAATTTATATGAATTGGAATCCAGGTTTGATTGAATTGTTGGTGTTAGGTTATAAAAGCCAACATGCAATGAACACACATGTCAACCAAGTTGTATAATTATCATTATTATTATACTATCATGGCTTGTTTTGAGTGGAGAATGTGATGAAGCCACTCTCTTTAATTTGTTCTTCAATTGAAAACTATACTCTCCAATATGTCTATAAATACACACTCCAAACACAACCCTTCTATTATATATCTTTCAATATGATGCTAATTTCAATGTCAAAATTGATGATTTTAGTCACTATTATGTTGTCTTTGGGAGTAAGCTCAAGATTTACAAGTGTAAATGGGTTGAGTATGGGATATTACTTGATGAGTTGCCCCTTTGTAGATCCCATTGTGAAGAACATTGTCAATAGAGCCCTTCAAAATGATCCCACTTTGGCTGCTTCTCTCATTCGAATGCATTTCCATGACTGTTTCGTCGAGGTAATCACTATCGATCTTTTCCTCTATCGTGTATTTCTTATCAATCAAATATGAGAATATCTATCTCAATATCTTTATTGGTTATCAAGATTTATGGACATATCAACGAATATATATTGCAACATTATGGATGTATTTTTTAGAAGTTTCTACAAAAATATTGTGATTTTTTTTCTAAAACAATTTGTGTATTGTATGAACTAAAACCTTGAACTAATAAGTGTATTACTTGAAATCCTGAACAACGTTCTCAAGTCTACCAATTTACACGTATGATCTTTTAGATCCCGTTAAAAAAATATCGTGTGAGACCATTTAATTCTTTCAATTAAACTCTTAAATTTTCCTAAGTGAATCAATTTAGATTTTTTATATTAAGATTATCTTTAGAAATCATATCAATTTTAACACCTTTGTAGACTTCTTTAGATGTGGGATTAACAAAATGGACTATTGGCATTGATGCATGAATTATGTTCAAATGATAATCTTAACTCAGAGTTAAAAGTGACTCGCTTATGAAAATTTAGAAGTTTAATCGATAAAATTATAATTCTCACGTGATTTTATCCAAACAAAAAGTAACGTATGATATAAATTGATACACTTATGAAATACTAGAAGTTTTAAATTGATATAATTATTAGTTCAAAATTCTCGTGGATGATTAAAGAAAATAAAGACTAATTATTAGTTGGATAAATTTAGGGATGCGATGGATCGATATTGATTGATTCGACGAAAGATAACACAGCAGAAAAAGACTCTCCTGCTAACCTCAGTTTACGAGGCTACGAGGTTATTGATGAGATCAAGGAGCAACTTGAGAGGCAATGTCCCGGTGTTGTTTCTTGTGCAGACATTGTCGCTATGGCTGCTAGAGATGCAGTCTTTTGGGTAATTTTTTCTTTTAACGTTTTCTCCCTCAGTGCTATTTTATCTTCAAAAAGAGAGGGAAAAAAAAATAATTCTCTTTTGGTATATAGTTTTGAGTATAATTTTACTTTAGAAGTCACCAAATTTTTGTATTTAGCTTCTATTGATTTTATTATTTTATTGGATTATTTCTTTTTTTAATACAACAACTATGTGATTGAGAATTGAACCTCTAACTTTTAAGTTCAAAATGTATGTCAACATAGATAGTTAATGAATTAAAAGCTATGAAGCAGATACGACTACACGATACGGATACGATTGAATATGACGATTCGTCAATTTCTAAAAAATTAAGATACGGATACGTCTAAGGATACGTTATTTTTTTATATATTTTTTTAATATAATTATTTATAAAAAAACGAATATACCGATACATTGAAGATACATTTTATTTTTCTTTAAAAAAATCTAGGATATCGAAAAATTTAACTTACAAGTTAATAACAATAGCACAAAATAGAATACAAACACTGAAATATAATAATAAAAAAAAAACATCTAAGATGTTGAAGTACAATAGTTAATAAAATGTAATAGAAAAGTGACTCATATTGCAAAGAAGAAGAAGATTAGAGAGAGAAGTATGAAGATAAATGAAGAACTTATTGTTGAAGATATCCAAATGATTTATATTTTGGTGGACTTTGTGTGGATTCAAATGTGAAGATGGAGATTAGATGATTCTCTAGGGTTTGGTCCGTTATTTATTTTCTTCTTCTTTTTAAATATGTTGCCTAATTTTAGATTGGAAAATATTAGATGAGTTACTTGTCTTTTTTCTTAAAAAAAAGATACACATAGAAATAGATAAGTCAAATCGCGTGTCAAATAAGAAGTATATATACGTTAAATCACGTGTCAGATACGTATCTAGAAAGTATCTAGAAATATCAATATTCGATACGTGTCTGATACTGATTATTTGTCCCATATGAAATATCTGTGCTTTATAGATTAAAACGAAAATAGATAATAAAATGACGATGTGAACAGGCAGGGGGTCCGTTTTACGAGATACCAAAGGGAAGGAAGGACGGAAGCAGATCAAGAATCGAAGACACCGTTAATTTGCCTTCGCCTTTCTTAAATGCATCTCAGCTTATTAGTCATTTCGCTCAACGCGGCTTTACTCCCAACCAAATGGTCGCACTTTCGGGTAAATTTATTCAATGCGAAAACATATATTACTGTGGTTGATATGTTTTCACCCCAGTTTCTATTTAGTTTTTTAGATTTCGTTTAGGAATCCATTTCATATTTCTTGAGTATAATAGTTGAATTTTTAATCAAATTTTAAAAACAAAAATAAATTTTTAAAAGTTACTTTTTTTAGTTTTTAAATTTTGGCATAGTTTTTTTAATTAATTGGTAAAAAGTAGATAACAAATAAAGAAATTTGAGGTGAAAGTAACCTCTATAAACTTAATTTTCAAAAACAAAAAATAAAAAATTAAATGGTAATCAAGCGGGACCTTAACTTTCAAAATGTTACAATTCTTAGCTTGAGTTTTATTTCATTTTGTTGATAGATTTTAAAATTTACATTTTTCATATTGATTTTCACTTGAATACACACTTTTTGTATTTAGTGGTAATGTCTATCCATTAATTTAAAATAATTTAAAAAATTATAATTAATTAAGTTATGTTATTTTACATTGCTACTAAAATTCAATTTAAAAGATGGAAAATTATTTCAAATGGTAAAACTATTGAAAATATTTACAAGATATAGCAAAATTTTAGAACTATCAATGTTAGACGTTGATAGACACTGTCTATCAATGTCTATCAGTGTCTATCAACATCTATCATTGATAGTTCTAAAATTTTGCTATATTTTGTAAATATTTTGATTCATTTTTCTACATTTAAAAATAATTTTTCTACTTCAGGATTATTTTAAATTAGTTAATAGATTTTAATGTCAATGACTAAAAATGAGTATTTAATAAAAAAAATCGAAGGTTAAAACATGAATCTAGAAATCGATGAACCAAATTAAAATAAAACTCAAATAAAGTAAAATTGTAACATCTTGAAATTTAAAGACTAAATTAAAACCAAACCTAGAATATAAGAAGTAAACGGATAGCATTTTAAAACTTATTGACAAGAGGGTATTTTTGTGTTTCCTAAATTAAATTTAAGATGAAATTCCTTGTGGTTTTTGACAAAATATGTGTATAGGGGCGCATACATTGGGAGTGGCAAGATGCATATCGTTCAAAGGGAGACTGGATGGCAACGACCCTCTTCTGAATCCAAACTTCGGAAGAGCACTGTCAAGAACATGCAGCAACGGCGACAACGCCCTCCAAACATTTGACGCCACACCCGACAACTTCGACAACGTTTATTACAACGCGCTGTCGAGAGGCGCCGGGGTTCTGTTTTCCGACCAGACATTATTTGCTAGCCCTCGTACGAGGGGCATTGTCACTGCCTACGCCATGAACCAAGCTCTATTCTTCTTGGACTTTCAACAGGCCATCATCAAAATGGGCTTACTCGATGTTAAGGAGGGTTATAGAGGCCAAGTTCGTAGCAACTGCCGTAGGGTTAATTGATTATTCATGCATATCTAGCTACTGCTTAATAATAAGTCGTAATACTTTACAACACTTACATGCAGAAATATATAAATTATGATCTGGGTGTTATGTGTGAGTGTGTCATAAAGTAATGATCATGTTGTTATAGTATGTATAGTTTTGGTTTTTAGAAAATTCTACAATGTCTTTACCAAGTTTCTTGGATAATTTCTCTTGGTTGAGACTGAAAGGGTTAAAGTTTCACAATAATCATCCCTACCCTTGTTAGGATTATATTTTCCCTTCATTTATTTTCTGTTTTTTATCTATACTTTCTTTATTATTGGAATCTTTCTATTATTGATTATCTTGTATTTGCCTGACATATGGCTTCAATATTTCTTTAAATATCAATACAGTATTGGAAGTCATCTTACCCGACTTTTGAAAGTGGTCCTAGTTTCATGCTTCTGCGGGAGTTGAATGGAAGTTTGCCTCGGCTAGAGCATCACATCGTTCCCTAATTTTTCCTCTGCTCAGCATTAAATGTCATTTATGTAACGACCTGACTTTCTAGAACTGCGTCATTACTACATAAATTTAGATATTAAAACACAACCTTTACTCATTTCAAAATGGAAAGAGCATAATTTCTTAAAAGAATAAACTGTATAAATTCACTTGTTCAGATTGCATATAACAATTTCTTGGAGTTTCCTAAAAATATAAGTTTAAAATAAGAAATTAATTAAAAATCTCAAACATTTTACTATAATAACTAAAACAAGATAAACATGAAAAAAAAACTGTATGTCGAAGTGTCTGACTAATCTCAATGGCACAGTTACAGATTCTTCTTGTCATTTATTGGTTTGTCTTTATCCATACGTGAAAAACATATCATATGAAAGGGTGGGTATAAAAATATTCAACAAGTTACTGCACTACCGGGGCCAAGCTATGCATTTATGTCCAATAAATGAGCTAGAGGAAAGTTCATTACTAGTATGTGAGTGATGCCTCGAAGGCAAGATAATTAAAAGACTTTTGTATACAAATTGGCTAAGAAATGCGAAAATTATAAGATGTCATAAATGCACCCACTAATACCATTGCGATGGTAGAATAGAATGTTTCAGTGTCTGTTTTCCAGGAAATCAGTCACCGCATGCGTTCATGGCTCAAAGATAAAATAAACAACGCATCTACGTCGCATTGCGCCCATCAATCAAAAATGAAGAGATGATCAACGCAATGACGGCGCATGTGAAAATCGATCAAGAGCTCTAGCGATCAACGCAATTGCAACCGCATGCAGTAATAAAAAACAACACCGCATACGGCGATAGATCGAAGATGTAAAGAGCAACGCAATTGCGGAAGATTCTGATGAGTGTACAGCTGTCAGTTGTGCATTTCTAACGCATTGATTGCGTAACAGAAGGAATTTCTCATTCCTTCATTTCAGGAACTACCATAACTATACAGTGGGGACCACAAATACAAAGAGCCAAGCCTTGCCTATAAATAGCTTCTTCAAATTCATTGAAAAACATACATGAATACATAGAGACGTGCATATACTGATTCTGAGAAAGAGGCTGGTCTGAAGCGACTGTCCAGAGTAAATCCGAGAGAACCACGAGACAAGGCTGAGAGGTGAGTCTCCGAGCAGAGAATTATTCTGATCCCCGTAGTTGAAGCTCTGTCTGAAGGTCAATTCTATCAGGAAAGCAAGCCTGAGAGGGAAGCTTTCCTCTCCATCACTTCCACACTCTGGCAAGCATAATCTCCATTCGGGATCTGTGTCAAGACGTTGACACTCTTTCTGTATTTTTTTCTAATCTCTATTTCATCATCTGTATTCATCTTCTCTAATCTTTCATTCACAACATGTATCGAACGCTTAATTTTAGAATTAAATGTTATGATAATTTCCATTGTCATCTCTTTGTCTCTTTCCGTACATTCATAATCCATTTTCTCCATGATGTGTTCTTAATCCCCTGGGTAAATAGCAAGAATTAAGCGAGTGAGTTAATCTGGGTTAAGGAAATAATTAAGTTTAGCTGGAGCATGCTCGACGGCATCTTCACCTGTGAAAGTAGAAGTGAAGATGTTATTCCGCCTATCGAGAGAAGTTTGGAAGAATGCGTTAACTAAAGCAAGAAGTATTTTTAGAGATGGAAACAACCTTACGTTCATCACGTTCATCCCTGTTTCACCATAGAGATATAGGGATGTGGCCGATCACCGAGAGGTGTACGCAAGGGAAAGCGGAACCTTAGTTGCATCTTTAACGTAATTGGCAAACTTGCGATGTTCTTACTACTTACTCTTTCTCTTTCTGCTTCGTTCATAAGACTTGCCATCGCATACATCGATTCTTTGTACAACTTCGCAATCAGTTCTCGACCTTAGTATCATGTATCATGTATCTTGTATCTTGTATCATATTAGTTTAGGATTTTACTTTATCAATGCATTTTTTTTTTATTTCATCGCAATTTATATTCTTATATAAACCACCATTCTTTATTCATTGTTAAAAACTGGTCGCATGTATCATATAAGTATCGCATTAACAAAAAAAATCCCCATGTTCGACCTTGGATCATTCTGAGAAACTTGGGTTGGAATTATACTTGGTTTTAGTGCAAGGAAACTTGTGACATGCACTACTCCATTGCATACTACATGCATATTGCAATCAATGCATATATTTAGATGTAGTATCGCATAAAATTGTCTTTATCGCAAAAGAACTTAAGTGCAATTAGAGCATTCATTCATTCATCAGCGCATCAGATAGACAACATTACATGTCGTATCCTTACAATTTTATGGCGCTGTTGTCGGGGACATGAGCTTGTATAAATCATATTCACATTGTCCATATGTTTTTAGCATTACAAGTTTATGGCGCCATTGCCGGGGATTAGTAACAGTTAGTGTTGAATACTTTTGTGGTATTTTGCAGGACATATCTCTTTGTACTGTCTATTTAATGCGTAGAGCAGGCTGATGGTTTATGAGTACTGGAATTGATCCATAAATTCTAAACTGACCCAGAGATCAAGTGTATTTTTCGCGCAGGAACACATCATAACCAAATTAAGCGCTGGAATTTCAAGATCTACGGTTGCGGAGAATGCAAGGTTTAAGATAAGGTCGATCGTGCTTCAAATGATCCAAAATGCGGGACAATTCGGATAAAAGGAGAAGACCTGCATGCTCATTTGACCAGCTTCGTAGAAATGTGCAACGCATTTTCCATACCTGGTGTGACTCTGGAAGAAATTAGATTGTATCTCTTCCCGTACACACTGAGGGATGAGGCAAGGAGGTGAACAATGTCCATGATGACATTGTGCAGGCAAGCTTGACCACCTGCAGAGGCGTGGATTGCAGTAATCATGGGAAAATTGTCTTTCAATCCACATCTCTAAAATCTATGTTTAATTGCTTTCTTTATTGCTCTATGCATTACGCTATTTATTGTTTCCATAAACTAGCTTTTATTGCTTTATGAATTTACTTTTCATTTAATTCAATTGCGTTAATTTCCGTGCTTTGTTCAATTTTCCTACTTCGATGCATAAGTTGCGTTGTTTTTAAAATTTGCTGTGAATGACTGATGTAAGAGAAAATGAATACCGCAAATTTCTAGCGACTTGCGTTGATGAAAAAAATGAAGAAAAAAAATAATAATAACAATCAACATTCGGTATGCATTATGATGATGAGTGCATCTTATGCTAACAAGATGCACTTTGCATTCATCTTTCAAAAATGCATTACATTGAGGGGTGTGTTGCACTCGTATGTATTTTTCGCCCGTCCTTAGCGAAAATGCACTATGTTGAGGTAGTGTTGTGCCAGTAGAAATATTGTGCACCCGTCTTCCATAAATGAGTTGAGTTGAGGGGTATGTTGTGCTGATACATACGTTGTTGCCCGTCCTCTGCAAATATGCATTTGCGTTAATAGATGCATTGCGTTAATCTTTAACCTTGCGCCCATCCAAATAAAACACAAAAGATGAAATTCTTTTTGCAAAAAGAGTAGTCCCATCGTTTAGGCTTCCAAGGAAATGATGACTTAGCAGATGAAATGACGTACTTCTTTATAATTCATAAATGTGAGGAGCGCGGTGCAAGCTTTTTGAGTACCTCGAAGCCTGCCACCGTAGAATTTGCGTTGGGCCCATCAAGGCCCAACCTATAAATTTTGTCCTTCTCCATCTTAGAGAGTCTATTTGAATTTTTGCAAACAAAAACCCTAAGCACAACTTTGCATACCCAGACCTTCAAGCTTTCTTCCTAAACCCTAAGAAATTTCCTAACTCGTTTACTCAGTACAACCATGGCTGATCAATCTTCTCATTCATCCTCTTTACCCTCATCACCCTCACCAGCCCAAATTACTACAAGAGAGGCGACATTCCTCACAGCAAGCCGCTGCCTCGCCGTCCAGCCAAAACCCATCCCACGAACCGTCGGAAAACCTCGGCGAAAGCCTTTAGCAGCCATACCACTCCAAATCAGAGAGGGGCAAAGCACGCAGAGTGCCCCACTCCCAACACTGTCATTTGAAAGTGAGAAGAAGAGGAGAGACGACAGAGAAGTGTTTGGGAGCATACTAAGTAATATGGAGAAGGAAGAAGGGCTGCCCGAAGATGAGGTTGTTAATCAGCCATTACCTTCGGAGGAAGAGATGGAGGAAGCTTTGAGAAGAAGCGCTCTGGCATTTTTGGATCCTAAGGAAACTGTTCACAGAGAATCCTATGAAGGACCCACCATAGTTGCTTTGGATGAAATGGTGGCGGAGAAGCAGCCTGAAGCAGCTGAGGAGGAGAAGAAGAAGAAGAAGAAGAAGAAGAATGAGAAGAGGGCAGAATAAGATGAAGAAGCCCAGCCAAGGAAGGAAAAGAAAGAAAAAAAAATCAAATGAGAAGAGGGAACGTAGGCGAGAAGGGAAGCACCTGAAGAAGAAGGAAGAAAAGAGAAAAAGGGCTGAAAGCCCAGAAGTCGACGGAGAATCAACCACGGAAAGGGTGGATGAAGGGGTGTCAACGCAACAAAGAGAATCAGCACAACCTGAAGAGGAATCAACGTAAATAAGAATGGTTGCTACTGACGATAGAGAGGATCCAAAAATCACCCCTCTTATGCGGCGTTGCAAGGAGAATGCGCCGCAAGGGTCAACGATCAACCCACCAATTTTGCAAAGTGCAGTAGAAGAGAAGGAAAGGAGAAGAAGAGAGGAAGAAGAAAAACAAGAGAAGATGTTGAAGGCACAACAAATCATCGCAGAAGGCGATTAAAAATAAAATTACACGATGAAGAAGTGCGCCGCAATAATGCAATTTCGGCAGAAGAAGAGAGAATAAGGCTCGAGGAAGAACAGCACATATTGCTGGCCTCAAAGAAATTTGAAAGAGAAATGAGAGAAGAAGAAGATGAAGAAAAGAAGAAGAAGGAAGAGAAGGAGAAAAGGTGCAGAGCAAATGTTCAATGCATTCAAGAAAAGAAGAGTAAAGAAATTGCGAAGTGGGAAAAAGAAGAACAGCGCAAGGAATGAGAAAAGACAAGAGCAAAGCAAAAGTGGAAAGCAGTGAGCCTGCAGTGGCCAAAGGACGCCCATCAAAGAAGAAAGAGAATGATGACATGATGATGGAAATGGGGTTCTTTCCTGCACCAACGCCATTACTAGACTTAATTACAAGTGTTGTGTTAGAGCATGGATGGGAAACATTCTGCCAATGCCCATCCATTGTAATCCCAACGGTAATGAGAGCTTTCTATTATGGACGACTTCATGGCACCAAAGATGCGGTGATTATGAAAGGAGAGGTAGTGCCTTTCAGCGTAAAGAACATCAATGAGTTATATCCCGGAGGCGCCGGGTAACAAAATCATTAATGATCCCACAGAAGAAAAAATGGAAGATGCACTGAAGATATTAACACAACCAGGCACTCAGTGGTCGGTCTCCTTAAAAGGCATCAAAACCCTTGCATCCAATAAACTGCTTCCAAAAGTGCGGCTTTGGGTGTATTTGGTGAAAAGGCGACTCATCCCAACCTCTCATGAAAAAACAGTTTCGAAGGATAAAGTCATGGCCGAATACTTCATAGCACGCGACATTCCAATAGATGTGGGCCAGTTGATCGCAAAACAGATTCGAGATTTTGTGGGGCGTGTAAGAGGCCAGTATTTCTTTCCTTGGACAGTTTCAAGCTTATGCTTCTCATTGGGTGTAGATATTGAGGAAGAACCAATGCGAGAAGTCCATGGCCTCATCAACATCAAGATTTTGAGAATGCTTCTCAAAGATTCCCCTTATTGCCTCGAGCTTCCACTGAAAAGGCCCATTATCGATTTAAATGCGCTGCAGCAGCCAAAGCCCAAGAAACAGTGCAAGGTTGACAAAGGCAAGGAAAAAGTCCAAGATCCATCACCGTAAGATCAAGAACCCTTGGACCCTTTACCTTTGATCATTCGCCCTCCAAGCCCTCCTACAGAACCCCTTTCCCCATTCCCTGAACATTTTACTAATCTTCTTCTTGCCCTCGGTTCACCCAACGCATTTCCAACAGCACCCTCTTCCCCTTCATCTTCATCGCATTTTTCTCTTCCACCATTGCATGTTAACGACCCACATGATTTGTGTGAAGGAACTTCTGCCCAACCCCAAAACATTGATGGTGAAACATCGCAGGCGCAACCCACCATCGCATCCCTAACTGCTGACCTTGCAGAAATGCATTCTCTTCTCTCTCATCAACATGACTTTTTCTGCCAGCAAATAACGGAGTTACACGAGCGACAAGTAAAGTTGTAATGCAGTGTTGCGATGACAAGACAGGTGCTGATCAACATTCAATGCAATATCTACACGATCTACCTGAACCAAAGACAAGTGGTAGAGCGCAACCATGAGTACCTCAACTTTTTGGCAGCCTATCTATATGATCCCATGATGCCTTTGCATTTACAGCAACATCTGCACTTTGAAGAAGCTCCCAGTGTTCCTCCACAAAATCCACCTCCTGAGCCTTCTGAACCCCCTCCTCAATAATTCTACAAATTTTTTGTTGCGGTCATTTTTTCATTTTATTCATTTCATTATTTCTATGTATAGAAGCTATTACTTGATTCTTTGTACATGATCAAATTTTGTATTGCGATATTTGTAATTCTTTGTATACTTGGTTAATTTTTAATACAACTGAGTAAAAATTCCTTCCGTATGCATTAGCCTCTTATTTATCATCCTTTGTAAATTATTGCGATGTTCTTTATCTTTTATTTTGCGTTATTCATTGTGCTGCCCTGATGAGTCATATGCATACCCTTAGCAACATTTCCCACACTTTTGTATTTTCTGACTAACACTTAGATAATTGTAGCAATAGACTGCTTTACCTTTTATCCTTTAAGACTCTGCTCAAACCTTTTTTTCAAACTTTTGACTAAGTGTTTGTCTATTCTGTCCAAAACAACGCAATGAGGACCTTGCGCATCTCTAAATTTGGGGGTGGGGAAGGTCTGAGCAGATGCGATCAAGTGGATGCGGTTATTATTAGAAAAATGCGTTCATTATCAAAAAAGAAAAAAAAGATTTTTTTTTCATACAAACTCCAATGTCAGCGCAAGGGAAATCCAAAAACAATCCAAACCTAATAAGAGCTAAGTCATGAAAGAAACCTGCTCGTAGCTGGATGTTCGCATGACCCTCGTGGGAGCAAGCCAAAACGAAGGTGGGTTTCCAAGAACGACATAATATGAAAAGAAAAAAAATAAAAATGAGAAAAAAAAATAAGAATATAAGAGACAACTCCTCTGACTAGCAAAAGTTAAACTTAGTTGAAAATCAAGAGTTGAAGTTGAGATTGGCACACAACCATAGTTGGATGTTCGCATGACACCCGTAGGAAAAAGCCAAAACAAAGGGTGTAACCATGATCAACAGTGTCTAATAAATAATGCAAACTAGACCACCACATAAAGTCGTACCTAGTTGTTTTTGCAAGAAGAGGTAAACATTCTTTTCAAAACAAGAAGGGAATTTTTTAGTAGAGATTTGTTGTATAAAAGAATAAAGTAGAACATGTTGATGAATTATTAAAGATAGAAGGAAATTGCGTTGTTAAGTAATGTTGCCTAGGTGGAGCATTCAGAGCAACCAATCGACGCAAAATTTAGGATAAGAACTGAATATTGCCTTAGTGGAAGATATGCTTGAGGACAAGCATATATCTAAATTTGAGGGTGTAATAACTTGTAGAAATACAAGTTATTTATGTTGTTTTATTTAGATATTGCAGCTAAAAGAAAGAAAAGTGCGCTGATTGTATACAAATTGGCTAAGAAATGCGAAAATTATAAAATGTCATAAATACACCCACTAAGACCATTGCGATGGTAGAATAGAATGTTTCAGTGTCTGTTTTCTAGGAAATCAGTCACCGCATGCGTTCATGGCTCAAAGATAAAATAAACAACGCATCTACGTCGCATTGCGCCCATCAATCAAAAATGAAGAGGAGATGATCAACGCAATGGACGGCGCTGCGACAATCGGATACGCGATCAAGCATTGTACCCATGCGGTAATAAAAAACCAAACCGCATGCGGCGTTAGATCTAACAGTTGTTGGTTTGCATAAGGAATTTTCTCATTCTGCCATTCAGGAACTACATAAATTATCAAAGTTGGGGACCACCAAATACAAAGATGCCAAGCCTTGCCTTAAAATTAGCTTATTCAAATTTTCATTGAAAAACATACATGAATAATAGAGACGTGCATACTGACTGAGATCTGAGGAGGGACTGGTCTGAGGCGAGCTGCCTGAGTAAATTCGGAAACGCACGACTATAGGCCGAGAGGTGAGGTCTCCGAGCAGTGAGAATATTCCATCCCGTAGTGTGAATCTCCGTGCGAAGGTCAATTCTACGGGAAAGTAAGCCTGAGAGGGAAGCTTCCATCTCCACCACTTTTCACCTTTGGCAAGATAATCTTGTCTGGCGATTGATGTCAAGACGTTGACACTCTTCTATATTTGTTTCTAATCTCTTTTCATCTATCGTGTATTCATTCTCTATAATCTTAATTCACAAGTATCGAAACGCTTATTTTTAGAATTAATATTATGATAATGTTCATTGTTCTTCTCTTATCTCTTTCTGTACATTCCATCAATCTTTTTCTCCATGATGGTCTTAATCCCCTGGTTAACTAGCATAGAATTTAAGTGGAGTTAATTCGGGCTAAAAGAAAATAATTAATTTAGCTAGAGCATGCTCGACCGACATCTTCACCTGTGAGAGTAAAGTTGAAGATGTATTCCGCCTACGAGAGAGGTGGAAGATGCGTTAACTAAAGTAAGAATAGTTCTAGAGAAAAACAAGCCTTATCATTCATCACGTTCTCCTTTTCATCACATAAGAAGATATAAGATTGCGGCGATCACCAAGAGTGTACAGCCAGAGGGAAAGCAGAACTTAGTTTCATCTTTAACGCAATTTGAAAACTTGCGATGTTTTACTAACTTACTCTTTCTCTTTCTGTTTCGGTTCATAAGACTTGCCATGGCATACTATGATTCTTTGTACAACCTTCAATCAGTTTTTGACCTCAGTATCCATGTATTCATGTATTTTTATTCTTGTATCATTAGTAGGATTTACTTTATCAATGCATTTTTTATTTACAGCAGTTTATATTCTGTATAAGACCACCATTTTATTCACTGTTAAAACCGTCAATTATCACAGTAAGTATCGCATTAACGAAAAAATCCCCGTTGTTCGACATGGATCATTCTGATAACTTGCGTAGATTATAACTTGGTCAGTGCAAGGAAACATCTTGACCACGTACACCATCTCATACGCTACGAGCATATCATTAACAACAGCATATATTTAGACATAGGTAGTCGCAAGTACGTGAGCGTTATAGCACTTCATATTCATATTTATCACATGCTAAGATAAAGATATAAAAAACACGTTACAAGTTATGGTGTCATTGCCAATGGAATGAACTTGTATACATCATATTCACATGTCCATTGTTTTTATCGTTACACACATTTATGCCCAATTCTATACCGTAATGTTAAATATATGGGGAACTATGAGTTCTTCATATTGTTTCACATTGGTGATTGGCATCTTTCCTGAAAAAGGTGATGAGAAACAATGTGTTTTTCAGAGGATGTTCCCATCGCCTTGTAAATACTGAACCCCTACTAAGTGATATTGACTTAGGATAAGATTGGTCCAGAAAAGTGTACATTGGTAGTTGCGATGATACTATTGTGCAAGGTTATATTGCATGGGGTGTTTCTATTGAAACAGTTTACAGTTAAAGTCACCAAACTACATTCATTAATCTAATAATATCATAAGGCGCTACTCACTCTCGGGAGCAGCTGTGGTCACTGGTAAAGTGAATGAATATAATCTAAATTATTTTTAATTTAATATATATAATATTATTATTAATTTTATTAATCGAGAGATTCGAACAACAGTAGATCTGTGATGTGTGTAATAACGAACGCAGGTTCTTGCTATATGTAGTGACAACAAAGCTATATGGAAGAGATAAGATACATTATATGTACGATATACTTATTATTCCCCTACAGTTGCAGATGTAGAGGACTGTTCGGGAATGAGGATGAGTTTGATGAGTTGCCCACAATATGGAAGAGTATGCCCCGTATGATGCACGCAGAGAGTCAAATTGAATTATGTGTATCCGATGATGATTGGATTCAGCATTTGGTTAAGGACTTATGATGAGCTAATTAACTATTTATATTATGGAAGTGCCTGCGTAGGTATGAGCACACATCAAGAAGAAGTAGAGCAACCTCAAGTTCGAATCGACGACGACAACCAGCTCGCAATCGACGACGTCCGCTTTGTGGGACACATTGGTTTATTTGTAATATTTTTTTATATAAAGAGATATGTTTTAATTTACACTTTTTATTTTTAATGAGACTTATTTTTTTGTTTTAAATTTGTGTCTTTTAGAGTTTAGGTATAAATAAAATTATTAAAATAATACAAATATTAATTTTTTTTTAAAAAACATTTAATACTAAATAAAAAAACACAGAAAAGTCGAATCTTCAAAATTCGACCAAATTTTGAAGAGTGACACATTAAAAAAAATATCAATATTTTTTATAAATAGTGTTCAAAACAATAATATTTTTATAAATTCGTTTTAAACAATAATATTATTTTAATTTTCCTCAACAAATGTCCAAATATTAAAATATTAAATGTATATGATAATTATTTTTAAATGTGGATGACTATATCCTTCATTAACAATTCACAAAATTTAACATCATTCAATTTCTACAAAAACTGATTGTGATTTAGCATTCAAGCACACTTTTCCCAAAATAATGCCACTGCATATTTTTTTTTTTTTTTAACAATACCTTGTACTGAAAGCAATTAATTATCTCTTCCACCCTACATTCTAGACCCCTATGGTTCTTTCACATAAAATACACAGTTAAATCTTCCTAGATTTCTTCATACAAGGTAGTTTAATATGCAAATACTTATATTGATAATAAACCGGAGATAAATGGTCTGGGGATAGGAGGGATCCCCGGCGTGACCAGAGCAGGGAGGGGATTCGATGAACTCCGACAGCAATTGCTCGGAAATTGGTGGTGTGTTGTGAGAACATGGTGGGCTCGCCGTAAAGCTTACTTTGCTTTATAGTGACTTTTAAGATGTAAATTGCAAAGATGATTGGTTTAAACGAATTTGGATTGGTTTTGGAAAGAACCGTTGGGGAAGCGGGAGTTTTAGGAGTTGGGTGGTTCAGATCCTAGGATGTCGAGATTATTGAAATTGGTGGGGGTTGTAATTGTCATTGGAAGGAAAAGTTAAGGCGAAGACGGTGAATGAGGAGTATTTTGGTAATAAGGGAAAGAGGGTTGTTGTATGATGAGAGATTGATTAAACATGGGGCTTGAAGAAGAAGAAAAGAGCAAAGTAGGATAATAGGGAGATGATTACTCGCATATATGGTATAGTATGGAAGGGAGAAGAGAAAGAAGACATACAAACAATTAAACATCATTTAAACATTAGGGCTATTTAGGGCGTGAGTTGAAAATAGATGTCTAGAGTTATATGTCTTGTGATAGTTTCAATATTTTGGAGTTCATATGTTCGTATTTAATAGGTATAGAGTTATTTTTATCAGGAATTGTAATTGGAGTTGATTCATCGAGTATTTGTGTTTGGAGGCCAATTGGTCGTATTCGGAGTTGAATAGTACGTAAGGTGGTCGTGGCGAGTGTTTTCTCGGAGGTTGGTTTTCGGAGGAGAACTGGTTGTGGTGTTGGTCCGAAGGTGCGAGCTTGAGATTGGTCGTGGAGCTGAATCATTGAGGTGTTATGGAATCCGAATTCGTCGTCCAGAATTGTCTTGGAGGTAGTTTGTCGGAGCCTGAAGTTGTCGCCGGAGTTGTCATCGAGGTGGTTGTCAGAGACTCAAAGTTAGTTCTCGGAGGCCACAGTATCAAATGGGTGGAGCATTGAAACAATGGAAGAAGAGGAGTTGTGAGTTGTAAAATTATAACATCTCAACTCACCAACATTTAAAGTTTGTGACGCAAACAATGAGGTTGTATATTTCATACAAATCAAGCTCAATACCTCATATTTAATTTACACTCACTCATTTTTAGACATATTCTAAAATTTCTCAAATTTTAAAAAGGGGTAAATTGTAATGTTTTTATTTTTAAGGCTAACTAATATTTAAGTATATAACAACATTTCTTAAAGAACTGCAAATATAGTAAAAAATTATCTTGTATATACGATCAATAACAATTTGAATAAGAAACGTACAAATAACACTTCAAATCTATTTAATAACATGATCTAGCAAAGAAAAAAATAATTTATAA
>NC_052351.1:71373351-71417645 GCF_009727055.1 Benincasa hispida | reverse complement strand
ACCACCGCATCAATTTCATCGGCTTTCTCGGCAACTTCTTGTAGCCGAGTCTCAAGGAACGAACATTATCTGGGACCTCTCTCAGGTAGAGCATATTTTCTTCCATCTCTACCAATCTGTCCACATGGGACTTGTTCAGGTTCTTCGTCGCCGACATGATCACTGATCTTCCTTCTATAAGCCAACTTGGCTCTGATACCAACTGTCACAATCGCTCTTTCGGAAGCTTCTCTTAGCGATTGTGCGGCACTTGTTCCCGCTCACGAACAAGCCAGCCAACTCGAATACGGAACTGCCGATGGCACACCGAGTGCCTTCTGCAACCTCCACCCCCGTTTTAGGAAAATGGTTTTAGGAACGGGTTTAGAGAAAAGGTTTTCGTAAGAAGATTTGAGTGTTGTATAAAGAAAGAAAGATTATAGTAGACTAGAAAACAATAAGCAACAACAACAGCTTTATAGAGTACTACTCCGGGTATGAGGAAGTGATGGTTAGTCTTATCCCCATATAGTGCTATCTGAACAAAAAGCCAACTGGCGCTCTTGCATATAAAGGGCGAGTGGTCACTTACAATGAAAATGTAAAGAAAGCAAGCTAACTAAACTAATAAAAACAGGATATGAAAGTAAGCTAGAAGGGGGTTGGATGGGGCATGCGGCCATGGGCAACAGGCCCTGGACAAGCATGACCGTTACACATTGCATGCTCGGGTGTCGCGGGGGCAGGGCCCAGGGACCCAATTTTTTTTCGCGGAGCTTCCGTCACGAAAAAGCGCAAAAAACGGACCCAGGGGTTAAGAACGATGAAAAAATGCCGTGTGCCAGACGGTTTTGGGAACGGAGCTCGTTTGGTGCCCGAAACGGCCCCCGGGGCCCTGGGGCCAACGTTTTGCTCCCGAACCTTCCGGCACGGAATTGCGCGAAAAACGGACCCAGGGGTTAAGAACGATGAAAAAGAGGCGTATGTCAGAAGGTTTTGCGAACGGAGCTCGTTTGGTGCCCCAACGGGCCCCGGGACCCCACGGGCTGCGTCGGGGGTCCGCTTGTCGTGCGCGAACATTCCGTCACGAAAAAGTGCGAAAACGGACCCAAGGGTTAAGAATGATGATAAAAAGTTAAAGTTCATAGAACGTGGTCCTCAGGTTAAGTTATGTTTCTCCATTCCATTATTATCATTATATTTTCTTTTCTGGTTTTGGGTTTGAAATGATGGTTAAATTGGGGGATTTTGATATGTTTTATAGCATTGACAGATCGATGAGTATGTGACTAGAGAGATTATAAACCATCGATCACTTCGACATCCAAATGTAATTGGTTTCAAAGAGGCAAGTTTCTTTACTCTTTATCTTTTAATTAGTTGCATACTGTTGGGATTACTTGTTCCTCAAAAATTTGATTGATGGAACTGTGTGTTAGTATTAAATGCATCAAGTTTTAGATTAAGAAAGAAAGGAAATGAAAAAGATGGATATGAAGTAGAAAGTTGAAGTTGGGTTTTAGGATTTGCAGGTTGTTTTAACCCCAATGTATTTGGGTATGTTGATGGAATATGCTGCTGGTGGAGAGCTTTTCGATAGAATTTCCAATCATGGACGTTTAACCGAAGATGAGGTCTATTATCTCATTCTCTCTCTCTTTCTCATATACTATGAATTGCTAGCTTTATTTGATGTTTTGGTAATATAAGGATAAAGGGATAACTTCACTCCTCAACAAGGTAAGAAAAGGGGACAATTGCAAATATAGAAATTAGACCCAAAATGTTAGCGGATATAACATAATATAAAAAAAATTGTAAATATGGTCAAATTTATATAGTCCATATTATTAGTAGAGTCTATCAGTGATAGACCGTATCACTGGTAAGAGTCTATCAACGATAGAAGACTATTGCTAATAGACTTGGGAGTCTATCAACGATAGAAGTCTATCACTGATAGACTTGTCTATATTTACAATTTTTTAAAATGATGTTATACATTTGGTTATTATTTTTTAAAAATGCTATCAATTGCAATTATCTTAAGGAAAACATTTTTTTAAGAAAGAAATCATTTGTATAGAAGTTCTTCAGTTCTGGGAGTTTTCTTCTTTTTTTTTTTTTTACTTAAAATGTTTAGACATATTATATATATATATTATATATATATTATAAAATTTAACTTTGAATTGATTTTTTATTTTGTTTAATTAGTAAATGTTTGCTATGAAACGAATTAATTATAGAAATAGTATCTAACGCCATGTATTTGTTATATTGTATTGGTTTTTCGTTTTTAAGAAACAAAGAACAAAAGAAATAATTGGTAAACATTTATGATTCTGGTTTCTAGAAAAATAGAAAACATTAAAATAAAAAACTAAAATAATTACTAAACAGTTTCTTAAATAGAACTCAAAATCTTTATCATCAAACTAGCTTTGAGTGCTTGGGCATTGTTAAAAACTAGTGGTGGGGCTCGACACCCCAAAAGATCAAGAACTGCCAGCTTTGTGAGATTGTAAGATTGTTTAACTCTTTGATATCTTATCTTTTATAGGCAAGATATTTCTTCCAGCAGCTGATTTCTGGAGTCAATTATTGTCATTCAATGGTAAAATGAAAAACATAGTAAGCCTCACGTTGTTTGTTATTTAAAAATCTAATACCATATTTTGTTTGATACAATGCTATGTAGGAAATATGTCATAGAGATTTGAAGCTAGACAATATCCTTTTAGATGGAAGCGAAGACCAACGCTTGAAGATCTGTGATTTTGGCTTCTCCAAGGTCTTTGAATATAATGAGAGTTTATTTGCTCATTTCAAGATAATATGTTCTTACTTATATGTTGTTGTATAGTCATCCCTATTGCATTCAAACCCAAAATCAGCTGTTGGTTCTCCAACCTATGCAGCACCAGAGGTTCTAGAAAAAAAAAAGGACCGTATGATGGAAAGGTGTTATGTACAATCAAACACCTATTATAATATAGCAAAATCTACTATTAATTCCTTAATTGTGAGCTTGTTTCAACCCAAGTTATAACCATATATACATTGTCTTCTGTTCCATCATGTATTTTAGTTGGCAGATATATGGTCATGTGGAGTTACTCTCTATATTATGTTGGTCGCTGCATATCCTTTTGAAGACCCCAACAAACCTAAAAACTTGGATACTTTTGAGGTCCATTTACTTCCTCTATTGTATATAGTAATTTCAATAAATAAAGTGATCACCTTTCTCACTATGTCTTTGTTGTTTTGTAGCGAATAATGAATGTACATTACCAAATACCATACGATCTTCATTTATCTCAAGATTGTCACGACCTACTCTCTCGCATCTGTCTCAAATCCGTCAGGGGTATATTTCGTGACAAATTACTAATACGTTTTTCTCATTTTTTTTCTTATTTGGACTTATATGCAAAATTATCTTCTTCACTTTGTTAGGTTGGTTTGATATTTTGAACTGAAATTTCTAGAATGGTTAGAATGGTAATGTAGGGACTTTGACCAGTCAAGGAAATTTAATGCCAAAATACAAAGTTATCTCCGTGCCATATAGAGATTCCACTCTTGGTATATTCCACATAGTTTAAAAAAAAAACAGCTAAGGTATGAGAAAACTTAAGATTTTAAAATGTAGTGAAGTCATCTCCTTTCTTTTCATCCTTCGTTAAGATGCTGGGTTGTACCGCTTGTTTGTTTTGTAATTCTTACCCTCTCAACATAATGTGATAGAGAATTTCGATAAAAGAGATCAAGAGTCACCCGTGGTTCTTAAAGAACTTACCAAGCGAACTAACAGAATCAGCCCAAGCCATCTATTATCAAAAGCATACCCCAAGATTCTATCTCCAAAGTGTAGAAGAAATTATGAAGATCGTGATGGAGGCAAGGATTCCGCAGCCATCATCTGACGAGGAGGACGAGAACGAGGAGGACGAGGACGAGGACGAAGAGGACGAGTGGTTAGGATGGGGAATTGAAGATGATGTGATGGAAGAAAAGGAGGAGGGCGAGGAGGACGAGGAATTGGAAGAAGAAGAAGAGGAAGGAGAAGAATTGGAGGAAGATGAAGAAGAAGAATTTGATAAGAGGATGAAAGAAGTTCATGTCAGTTAATGGTTTTTGGATGGATAATGTTATCAACAGGCTTTAGGTTCTAAATGTGTTCATATATTGTTAGTTAATGGTTTTTGCAGGTCTAAGCTATAATTGATCTATCTTTTGTCACCTTGTTATTTTGTTACTAAATAATTCAATGTACTTGGACTTATTTTTGTGTTTCCTTAGATGTGTTACTATTTTTGTAACGGTTTATGAAAGAAAAAGGCATTATGGTTGACGATGTTTTGAATTTATTTTTCTGTATTTATGATTGGTTGCATGGATAATGTCATCCTTTTAAGTGCAAGTATGCACTGTCATCGAATAGTATAAAATGTAGTATGAGTATCGAATTCAAGTGAATATTTCAAACTTTCCAAATCGGTTTGAAATTCATTGTTCTCTTTAATAGAATCCACCTCCATAAATGCAATACCACCATTATGCTCTTATTCTTCCAATTGTATCATACCAAAAAACAAAAAAAAATCATTAAGCTTAGACTTCGTTTGGGAACCATTTTATTTTTTTACTTTTGTTTTTTAAAATTAAGTCTATATCATCTACCTTTCTTACCATGATTTGCATATTTTTTTAGTAAACAGTAGAATTCTTGGCTAAATTCCAAAAAAAAAAACTTCTTTTTGAAAACTACTTTTTTTTTAGTTCTCAAAATTTGACTTGGTTTTTTAAACCATTAATTAAAAGTATATAACAAAAGAAAAAAATTGGAGATGAATGTAGTGTCCATAGGTTTAATTTTTATAAACAAAAACAAAAAGCATGTTACCAGACATGGCCTTAACAAACCTTTGAATATTTATGCATTTTTGGATGATCTTTGTCATATAATTTCTCATTTGAAATAGGAAAAGTATCTTTATAGATCCTTATTTTCCCAACTCTGTAAATGTTATCTATTTATCTTCTTATTATCTTCTCAAATGCGATTAACATTAGGTAAATGATCGTGTACTTCTAATTAAATATTGACTATATGGTCACTTATGAAGTATGAATTAAACATTGCAAAAGCCAAAACATTAGAATACCATAAATTTAACTTTCTTCAAACTATAGAGACTAAATTTTATTAATTTAAGAAAGTGTACAAAATTATCTAACATTCACCTTTCCATCTTCACTTTTGTTTGTTTTCCTAGAAAATAAAATGGTAGGAAACTACAAAATGTTCCGAGTAAGCATGAAAGCTTAGCAAGGAAATAACAGAATAAGGAATCTTCAGAATTATTCCAAAAATTATTTACATGTTTAGTACATATATATTACTTTAAACTTTTAAGGAATATTTGGAGCACCGAGTTCGTGATTTTATCCATTATAATAATCTGAGTTTGGAGTACAAATTATTTTTATTTTAATAGAAAATTATGAACACTATAGCAAAGAAGAGAAAAAAGGAATAAATGAAAAATAGTAAATACTATAACAAATAAGGTTTTGAAATAAGATTTACTATACTTAATTATAAGCTATAAATAGACTCTCTTATTGCGTAATCTGCCTACTAAGAATGAAGTTTTGAATTGGTAGAAGATTGAAAGAGTAAATAATTTAGTCATCTACAACTTAAAAAGTTTGGGAAGGATTTCTATAATAAATCTATATATGTACAAATTTAAAATATGGAAATCGCTCAGTTTCCTTGAACTAATCCGTCATGCTATCCTGTTGGGATATTTGGACTTCTCACATCAGTTACTTGATGCTTCAAACTTGTGGCACATTCCATTGTAACTATTCTTTCATTATCATCATTGAGTAGTAAACACAAGGTTTACACCAAAAATCCTTCCACCTACTATGAATTACATGCCAATAACATAGCTTTTTCAATCATACATTTGAGTGACAAACAAAAATGCAAAATCAATGACTTACACAACCACAGCAGACCCTGAAAACCAACAAACTATATATGAAAGACTGATCTTTGAGTCTGCAAAAATACGACTGCAATGTGCTATTATAAATATTAACAGGCTGTACACGCAAAGCCGACGACGAGAACATACGCAATAATATAAGCACGCAAACCTGAGTGAATAGTAATTGGAGCACTGCACTTCTAATTGACCAAGTACTCTCCACTTGCATGAACTTCTTTCACCCTCTTATCATACTCGTCTTCTTCTTCTTCCTCTTTTTCCACCACTCCGTCGACGTCCTCATTGCTTTCTTCGTCATCTTCTGTTGCCCATCCAAAACCTTTGAGAGGTCTTGACGATGGTGGTGGGTTTCTAGCCTCCCCCACAATTTTCATAATTTCATCCACGCTTTGGAGAGAGAAGCTCAGGTTGTCTCTCTTGTAATAAGCTGCTTGAGCCGATTCAGTAAGTTCTCTTGGCAAGTTCTTCAAGAACCATGGGTGATTTTTTATCTCCATTAAAGTAATTCTCTGTTAAACCATACAAAGGTACTCAATATCCAAAATGAATGTATAAAAAAGTTGGGGGCATGTCCCCTATTGACAGGTAAACTTGGAACACAACAATATAAAAACTGAAGATAGGAAAGTAACTAATTTTGGAAAGTTGAGAAGTCTTCACCAGATGAAAGTAAAATAATATTTGACATCGGCTACTCCAACAAAAAATAAATAAAAATAATGATAAATAATGATTAAAAAAGAACCCCAAGACCAATCTGAGAGGAAAAAGTTATATAATTAAGTGGAGTAAACAACAAATGTGTTGATTTTAATCTACCCTCAATTTCCATAATAGGTAAGGATGGTAAGCTTTACAGTCACTTATGAAAAGTTATGTTTCTGTGTTAAAAAAAACAAAACCAAACAATAAATAAGGACAGAGAGGCATACTATTGACTGCAATCCAATCGATAAAACCTAAGTAAATTGAAAGATGGAATAATACGATAATTCTTAACTAATTCAAGGTAAATGGACCCTTCATCCTTCAAATCTAAAGTATTCTTACTCAAGCCTAAAGCCACTAAACAATTGTCTACTTTCATATGTTGTTAATAACACACCACTCACAACAAACTCCTTCACCAAATTACTAATATACCCTTAATACTCTAATAATATTCTTAATTCTACTCGAATAGCATTCCTAGCACAATGGGTTATTGGCTTCAGTGAATTAACTGATGGTCAAGGGTTTCATTGCCCCTACCAGATTGCAACAATTAAGACAGATCTTTCCATTGAAAAGTATTGTTCCCTTTAGATATTAAAAAAACCAAAAAAAAAAAAAAAGGGAAAAACAAAACAAATGATTTCTTTTATGCAGTATGCATCAGTAGTAAGTCTTCTACATGCAGCAGTTCACAAAAGGATCTAGATTATTCTGAAAAAAATCTACAGTCGCACTTCCAAATCAGGTGATCTTCACTCCGACTGATCACCTCTTCTTACAAGCTAGTTGAAAGCAATGCTCTTTCCACTTCAAATTTATCATAGCCAAATATTGTCATGTCTGATGGATATAGCACTCACTTTTGCAGCTGTTTGTTATATTATATAATTTTCGAAACAAATATTGGAACACCTTGAATAGATTTCTTTTAGTACACAATCTTTCAATCAAGGTTATAATGCCTTAGATCAAGTGAGCCAAAAGGCTGAGAAAGATATATGTTGCACCCTTTTTGTAAGAATTTCAGTTGTAAGATCATGAGGCCAGAAAGATTTCGTGATTCTCAAATCTCTAAATGCTTCTTGACTTGATTTTCTATTTCTTTCAAGCCAAATTCCGAGCTACTTTCCACTGGACTCCATCAAACAGCTTACACTAAATCTCTGAATATTATCAACAAAATGCAGATCTTTGAAATAATTGATAATTTGGGATCACCCTTCCAATATAGCAGACAACTTGTCAAAAAATTATGTTTACGCTCCTACAGATCAATCAGCATAGCTATAAAAGCTTTTCTAAAAAAACCCTGTGATTTTTCATCCAAATATGCAACTCCTTTTGAAACTTCAAAATTGAAATTTATTCACTAAGAAAATCAGAAAGAGAAGCTAATCTATCATATTTGACTATGCAAAACTAGAATTACCGAGGGTAATGCAAGGAAGAAAGAAATCCCCTATCAACCACTCTTTTTATTCTCCCACATTAGACTTATCTCAAATCCATCAAACTACAATGAAGTCTCCTCACACCCTTTTATAAGACAGCTTGTAGTGATGTTGGAGCCCCCCCAAAAGTCTTCCCTTTAGGATGGGGTGGCTGCAAACTTTGGAGAATCAGCCAACTACAGCTAGTCTACTAGAGCTTGATTTTTGTGTGTGTGCGCATGCACACACGCACGTGCGCCAGAAACTGAGCTTTCATTGAGAAAATAAAAGAATATACAATGTTATATTAAAAAACAAGCCCACAAAAGAAACTCTCAACTACATACAAGAACAGGTTCTACTCCTAAAGAATAATACTAAGCTAAAAATTACAAAAAGTCCCACAAACTGACGCCCTAAAAAAGGCACTAAAGCCATCCCCTCCCAATGTTCTTTAAATACCTCTCCACCCCACTACCGTTTCTCTCAATCAACACTCCCCAAAAAATAAGAAAACAACAAGCTTGTAGATGCAGTGAGAAAAGGTATTAGGCCAAATCCATGACCAAACAAGAAAAATTCATCGCCAAGGTTGAGAGAGCACTCTCTAAAGAACCAAACACTCTATATTAAATGAGAATCAAAAGCTCCCTTTTACAACCCTAAATTGGCTCTTTATAGTCTTACAAGAAAATAAGACAATAAACTAATTAACAATAAAATAACACTAATTTATCTAAATTAACGACTAAACAAATATTAAACTCAAATATACTAATTATCCTATAATTCACCTCAATACTTGCCACAAGACCCTCCCCTTATCATGAAATGGCGAGTCCATCAAGGTCTCCTCAAACAAAGACCGACAGCCCTATCATGCACCACCACAACCGCAAACAAACTAAAGCACCGACTCTAGAGGGAGTAAGCAAACTGAAAACCCCACAAGAGATAATTAAGATCATCCTCCTGTTGTCTACAAAAAAGACACCACTGCGAGTACAAAACCAACGTAGTGTGTGCTGGATAGATCCCCAGTGTTTACCATATAAGACAATTCAAACAAAAAAATTCACTTTCTTAGGATTTTAACATTCCATGGAAACGAAAAATTAATATAATGCATAGACATTGCACATTCTAGATACTTCTTAAAGCTTATCATCATGGAGGATGTCTAACTCTGATCTCCAAAAATACATCCAGGTTAAAGAGGGTAAAGAAAGAATAAACATAATAAACAAATTACATAATAGATAACAACAAATCAGTTTTCATATTAAGGAAATAAATAAATAAATAACTAGCAAGCAAACAGCAGATAAACTTGTCAATGACAATTAATTACCCTTGATGGATTAGGGACAAAAATGCGAGATAAAAGGTGTCGACAATCTTGAGATATGTGAACATAGTCTGGAATTTTGTACTGAACGGCCATAATACGCTGCCAAATAAAAATTAAGATATTAGAAAACATTGAATTACTTTTCTTTAGAAAATGGCACTGTAGGGAGGTGGTAATATACCTGAATTGTTTTCCTAAAATTTTTAGGATCCTCCTGATCCTCAAAAGGATATGCACCAACCAACATGACATAAAGAGTTACTCCACATGACCATACATCTGCCATCTAAAAACAGGATAAGAAATTCAATTTAAAAAATTAAGAAAGAGAGAGAGAAAAAAGCTGCTGCATTAGAGAAGAATGGATATCCATTAATTATTCTCCTACCAATAAGTATCTTACCATTTATTAGAAAAACAAAACTCTATCGTGGTTACTAACTTATTATCTTTGAAAGTCATTGCTCAATATAGACGGACATGAAACCAAGTGTGTTGCTAACGTGCATAAGGCCTAAATAGTGTGTAATCCACTATTTCTTGGTTGAAAATGCAAGAGATCTTCACAAGTGTATTCTGCAAATTTAAAAGGCGAAAAGAATCTTGACATACATTCCGTAGATATTTAAATAGAAATGAAATGATGATATATTTTAATTTTTCAGAATCTTATTGGTGTGCACTATTGGATGTTGAACGTAGCTAAGTTTTCACCATTATGATATCATCAACCCACTGAACTAGATGTTCATAAGCACCTTGCCATCATACTCTCTTCGAGAAAGAACTTCTGGTGCTATATATGCTGGAGTACCAACAGTTGATTTTGGTCTCGAATGCAGCAGGGATGACTAAACAAGAAATGCAAACAGGTAAGAAATATACACCAGAAAAAAAAGGACAGATGATGCTGATGTCAAATGATAAAACAGCTTTGCATTTTAACAAACCTTAGAGTAACCAAAGTCACATATCTTCAGGCGAGGTGCTGTGCTTCCATCTAAAAGTGTATTTTCTAGCTTTAGGTCTCTATGACATATTTGCTGCGAAGTAAATAAATTATATAGCCATAGCGATCTCTATTATTGAACCGGAAACTACATAAGAGGTAATCACAATCAGCATTTGATTTTACCATTGAATGGCAATAGTTGACACCAGAAATTAGCTGCTGGAAGAAATATCTAGCCTGTTAAACGAAGATTAAAAAATGTTTAGGACCAAAATTTGATGATCCTAATCTCCTAAAATTTCCCGTTAGGGAGTCAGTCACTCCTGGTAGTTTTTCTTCAGTAATTTGCTTGGAAAGTAGTCTTTCACAAGCAGGAGTGTATTACAAATCTTAAATGAATATGACCACAAGTGAGAGAGTGGATAAGGGGGTAGACCTCATCTTCACTGAAACGGCCAGCATTACAAATTCTTTCAAACAGCTCTCCCCCAGCAGCATATTCCATCACAATAGCCAAATGCGTTGGGGTCAAAACAACCTGCAAATCTTAAACCAACTTCAACTTCAAATCTATATATTTTATTACATCTGTTTCTTAATCCAAAACTTAATGCACTTTAAACAGCAATAGCTCGATCAATTTCTTACTTATGAGAATCGAATTCTTGGGATATGAAACAACAAAGCCAAACCCAGTTAGCTGAACAAGACTTTGAAAATTACATGATATTAAAGGAAATAAATCTTAATAAGGTGAAACTTACCTCCTTGAAACGAATTATATTTGGATGCCGAAGTGATCGATGGTTTATAATCTCTCTTGCCACATTCTCATCTATCTGTCAATACAATGAAAAAAAGAAAATCAAGAAATAGTCATAAAGCATCTTATATTATCAAAATCCCCAAATTCAAGCACCTATATAGTGAAAAAGAATCAGCTCAATCCGAAGCTAATCTCTCAATATTAGAGCCTAAGAACTTGTGGGCATCCCCAACTTCTTCCAAACAGAAGATTCATATCATTTCCTATGAATGAGAGAGCAAAAATCCTGAAACCCAAGTCGAAATTGGAGAGAATTGAAAAGAGATAAACCTTGTGACCACGTTCTATGTACTTCATGGCGACAAGCTCTTTTGTTTCCTTATGCCTGAGGAGTCGAGCAACGCCGAAATTGCCAGCACCCAAATCCTTAACGACCTCGTATTTGTCCATCTGAGCAAAGAATCAAAGAACAGAGAAGACCCAGAAGCAAAAAAAGAGACGCAAAATAAAGGAAGAAAGGGAATTAGGAAGAAAGATTTTAGAGGCTGGTAAAGAAGAACTAAAAATGGGCAGTAGGGTAGGGATTAGATCCAGAAAGCAAAATGTGTTCGCCATATATAGTGGTGGGGTCAGCAAGAAGCCATAAACGAGAGAGATGGGAGAGGCATTTGGGTTATGGCTAAATCAGATTTGAAAGAATTTCAACAAGAATGAGAATGAATGTATCTCATGAAAAGATACGATACCCATTTATTCCGTTTTCCTTTTTTTTCTTGTCTCTCTCTCATGTTGGAATCATTTTATTTTCTTTTTTTTTTTTTTTTTTACAAGACTAAAAATATTGGAATTTTTGTTTTAATTAGTTTTTTAAAAGAAATATTTTTTTACAAGTTTATTTTAATTATATTTAGCTTTCATTTTACCGATTTCTCCTTGGTTTTTTATACAACATTTGGGATGAGAGAATTTAAAATAAAAAACTTTTCTATGATTTACCCATTTCTAAAAAGTTAATCACACCTGACCTTTTTCCCATGTGATAAATACCCTCTAAAAAGTTAATTAGACCAAACGCACTTCTCCTCTTACAAAAGTAAATGATCTTTTACATTCCACTCCCATGAGAACAAATTCTCTCAACTTTCTCTTAGTTTTCTCATTGTCTTCGAACGTTTCGATTCATTTTTGCCATTTGTTTCAACACCGTCTCCACGATTCCAGTAATCTAAAAGGTATGTTAGTTTTTTCCATCATTGTCTGAATGTTTAACCATAGCAAAAGGCGTATAATCGTTCAGTGCATGGGTTAAGGTTCGTTTAGCTTTTAATAATCAATCGTATAACTTTTAATACTTGATTGTACAGCTTTTGATACTCAATTGCATAGTTTTGGATACTCTATCGCATAGCTTTTAGTACTCGTTTGCATAGTTTTGGTTACTCGGTTGCATAGTTTTCAATACCCAATCGTCTAGCTGTTAATACTCGATCGCATGGTTTTTTATACTCGATCACCTAGCTATTAATTCTCCATTGCCTAGCCATTCTAATTACTTATTGCTTTAGTGTATCTATTTGCTAGATTTAAGATGGTGCAACCAGTCTCCATTGAGAAATATTTCCAGGCTAACATATCTTGCTAGGTCCACATTCGAAAGACGAATCCATTGATCAAGAAGAAGCTGATCGAAACACAAATGGGCATGTTTGGGAAAACATGCTTTGGTTTATTATTGGACATCGATCTTGTAACACCCGAAAATTTTTCGGTAATTTAAAATAATTACTGTGAATTAATTTAGAGATATTTTGAAATTTTGAGGCCAAAATTGAACTAATACGTTGAGTTAATTTAATTTGAATTTGTTAACTTAACTTCTTGAGTCGTGTTGAATTTTTTAGATTTAAAATTTAGTTATTGCGTTGAAACATTCAATTTAAATCTTGGCAAAAAGGGTTTTTGTAAGTTTGGAAATATTTGTGGTTTTGTTTAATTAATTAGGACTTGAGTTATTTGAATTTCAGTTATTGTTGGATCTAATTGAATTTATGGTTTTAGTTTAATGGAGATTTATAAAGGATTGTGTGAATTTCGAATTTAAGAAATAAAAGGAAATATATATATTTGCACACATTGTGTGTCACGGTCATGCTTGTCCAGGGCGTGTTGCCCATAAGCGTATGTCTGCCTCCACCCCTTTTTACTATTCTTTCATCTTATGTATTTTCTTTTGCTATGTAGTTTGCTTTCTATGTACTTTTCTTAGTGTGTGACCACTCGACCATTTTCATATGCAAGGGTGACGGATGTACTTTTGTTTAGAATGCATTATATGGGGATAAGACTAATCATCATATCCTCATGTCAATGAGTTGTATGCTATAAAGTCGTGTTGTTGCTTATTGCTTTCAGCTGTACGACTAATGTTCATTGTTTAAACATTCTTTCAAACGTTTGTAAAAACCTTTTCTTTAAACCCGTTTTCTAAAACTTTTTCTGAAGAACAGGGGTAGAGGTTGTTTGAAACGTCTATTGTGTCATCGGGTATTTGGATTTGGATTAGCTGACTTGTTCAAGGGCGAGTACAATTGTGGCACAATCGCCTCAAGACCCTTCCGAAGATGCGATTGTGACAATTGGTATCAAAGCCAAGTCGGCTCGCAAAGTTGAGAAACTGTGATCATGTCTACTACAAAGAAATTGGGCAAATCCGATGTTGACCGATTGGTCGAGATAGAAGAGAAAATGCTCTATCTAATAGAAATCCCTCATCAGGTTCGGTTCCTAGAAACTCCGTTACAAGAATTCGCTGATAAGGCCGAGGAAATTGACACAGTGGCTGGCCACTTGGACAGGATGCCCATCAGAGAATTGTTGACAAGGGTTGAGACCCTAGAGGCAAAAGCTACGAGAAGTGAACCTCTCGAGCATGGGGATGGTTCATCGAACTCTGTTGCCCCTATGGAAGAGCGTGTCAAAGAACTAGATAGCTCGCAGAGAGTGATAATTCAAATGGTGACTGAATTGTCTGACGAGCCACCATAGATGTCACTCGAGCAGAGATTGGGGACATTAGTGCAAGAGTTAACCTTAACATGAGACTGGTGGGAAATCAAGCCTCAGTCGGGGTGCAGTCCAATTCAATAGGTAAAAGTACTCGAGTCTAAGTCATTCTGTAGGGCTCACGATGCGACAGTGCTAGAAAATTTTATCTTTGACATGGAGCAGTATTTCAAAGCTATGAACACAGCAACTGAAGATCCGAAGATTTCCCTAGCTGAAGGAAATCGAACACGAGGATTTCCATGAGCAGCTGAAGGATCTTTCCAAATTTCAATCGTATATAGACTTTACAATTACAATCACAAACGGACACATACGGTTATGCGAAATACATAAATTACAGCATGCTTTACTATAAATCAAGGACAAGAAATAACAAACCTTTGCAGACTCATCTTCAAGTTCCTTGATCACGAACGCTCGAACACAGCAACATAGCAACACACGAACGTTCGTTCAACACGACTGTTACACTGCACGAACACTTCGCACTCGAACTAAGCGATCGCCAAGGTCACGAACACCCCGAAAAAACGCGAACGGCCTCTGCAGAACCTCGACAGTGTCGAGTTGAGTATGACACCACCAAGAAGGTTACCTTGGTATTCTCGGTGTGAGAATCCAGATGGTGGGCTCTGTATGGACTTGGTTAGAGGCAGAAAATCGAAAGAACCACAATCATGTAAACGATTGAGCAAGTGGGAGATAAAACAACCTATCGCATAGGTCGATGCTCAATTGTTTAGGAAAAGCTATGTGATCGTCTAGCAAAAGCTATGTGATCATTTAGCTCATCGTCTAGCTGAATGTCTATCGTGTAAGAACACTCCACGATCGTTTAGCTAACTCTAAGCTATCGCTTAGTAAATCTGATTTACTTGACAACTTCTCCGTGAGAATTTTCGGGATTGGAAATCTCAAATCAATATCACAAAAATTAGGAAAACATTTTTCCTTTTATCTCACGGTTACCATGAAACCACCAATAACCCCCCACTCAATTGATTATTAGAGAAAAAGAGATAATTATCCAATAATTAATATTATTATAAATATAAATGATAATTAACTTACCATAATATATATATAACCTATAGTTTTAATATTTCATCTCACGAAACATATAAACCATACCTCTTTTCTATTCCATGGCACTTAATGTAAATCTCATTTACATTAATCCTCCACTCGATGTATCTCATACACCATACCAATCATATCATATATAATCGAATTACCTCTTATCAATTTGAACATTTAAAATCAACACCAAGAACTGATCCTCAACTTGAATCCATTGAGCTACCAAAGGGAACTTATGGACCTATAGCTCGAAGCTCCAACGATACATGAATAATTGACTAAACTCTTTAGTCACAGGATCCATCATCCGTTAACTGCCAGGCACTCCACTAAAGACCGACTGCTGAACTCTCCTTACCACAGATTGAAGGATCTCTTACTCAAGAGTTCCATGAGTGCGTTTGGATCGCTCCGATTTCACAGTGACCTAAATACAACATTATACATTCAAAACATACATTTATGCAAACAAAAGGTAATTATCAGCATGCTAAGAACAAGATATAACAAGAGAGAGAGTTCCATACCAGTTGAAGACAGTCTTCAATCTTCGAAACTCACTGCAGCGGAAACCTCCACCCAATTGTCAACGTAGAAGCACGCACAACCACAAACTCACGACCACAACGGGGACGACATCACCAGAAAAGAGCCCCGGGTATTCTCGGAGTGAGAACCCAAAGCGTGGTGTTTGGTGAATTTGGTAGAGGAAGGAGGAAACACGGATTGTGTAGGCGATAAGCAAATGGGAGGGAAAAAGACGTTATCGCATAGCAAAATGCTTATCATTTAGGAGAAGCTACACGATCGTGTAGGTTTTACTGAACGATCGTTTAGGAAATGGTATATGATCGTTTAGTAAACTCGACACGCACTAAGATTATTTAGAGAAGCGATCGTGTAGGAACTAGTGTATGATCGTTTAGGCATGATAATGGGCAGAAATGTACGTTATTACAACACAAAGATGTAAAAAAATGTAAGATTATGACGGTAAAAATATGAAAAATCATGTCCAAAAGCATTAAGATGAGAACATTGCCATCACATGCATCTATCGCATTAAAGCAGCTAATTTACGTATTTTGTGCAGGAAAATGCTTTAGCGCAAGGCAGAATTGTGATCCAAGAAATTCAGCGTCCGAGCGCATTAAAAGATTACGACCGCAAGGCTATGCGATCGCATGCGTTCGTGAAGATCTACTCAAGAAGGTGGCTGCATAGAGACGACGCATCAAGGTGAAAGCTTAATAAATCACGATGGAACAGAAAGCTGATGACGATCAAATCCGAATTTAGTTGACAAGGCATTAACAACACAGTGTAGCAAGTACACTCAACTTTTTGGTGACAATTAATCGGCGCATCAGACAGAGATTTAATGACATCTCATCAGTGCAATCATTTGAGAGAAAAGCTTCTTCACCTTGATCTCTATAAATACCGAAGGCCACCATTGAGAAAAGGGCTTAGCCATATAGAGAGTTCGCCATACAGAAGATAGTTAGCCGTTGTTCATAGTTTTCTTACACTTAGAAGGCAGAGGCGAGTGAAAAGAGAAGACGCTGGAAGATTGTTCTTGGTCAGCTCGAGAGAGTGCCGGGAAGTGTTGAGAATGGAGAGAGGGCCGACTCTTATGAAAGCAAGAATATTCTTTTGGGCAGAATAGAGAAAAACGCAGTGTAAAAGCCTTGGGAAGCAAGAAATTTTACCATGCTCCCTATCCTTACTTCCCATTGTTATTCTGTATTCGGATTTCATTTATTGAATGGAACTTGCATCTCTACATCTGTTCACTCTCTTTACATTACACATGAGTAACTAAACTGTCGAATGGGTTGAGAAGTACTTAGCTAGCATGACCTAAGATCTTCATTTTATGCGAACATATTGTCTTATGTATGCGTCTGTCACATCTTTAGAGCTACTCGAGAGAGAGTCTAAAGAAAGAACCTAGACTTAAGAGAGCTAGGTTAGAATCTAGGCTTGAGAAAGTTAGATTAGAACCGCGTAAGCAAGAGATAAAGACTTACAGATAAGTTCTGTTTGCTAACATGCATCGCATGCACCCTAGAGATAGGTTATGGTAGTATGTGGTCGCCTTGTGTATGTGTGTGTTATTCATCATCGCATAGACAAGAATAGAGGCTTAGACATAAGTCCTATAGACATCATCGCATACATCGCATGCATCCTAAAACTAGAAGCTATAGCATTTGCATTGAGAGATGACCTGCTGTTGTATGTGTGTAGCATGATCGCATAACGTGAACGCAATCTTAGGAAGTGTTAGCTAAGTCCCTTCTCAACCCGTTCCCTGCATACTCGTTGTAACTTTCGTTGTTATTAGCTCTTTTCTCAATTCCACCGCATAGAATCTATACCTTAAACAAACATACCAACCAACTCATTGTTTTATTTGTCACTGCAAAGAAATATGAATTCATCGTCGCATACTGTCTCCATAGTCCCTGTGTTCGACCTTGGGCTTTCTAGGCAACCTAGTAGGATTTATACTTGGATTTTGCTAGGAAAACTTGCATGCACAACGCATATACCACCATCGCAATATACACCATTATTTCATAATATTCACAATGCATTAAGTTTTTAGGCGTGAGGTGGACGATCGTCTAGACGAAAAGCAACTATCGTATAGGCTCTCGATTCTTTTAAGCGATCGTTTACGATATCACCAACGCATGCTCTCTGTTTTTCTTTTTGATGATCATTCAAAATGAAACAATTTCATTTTTATTTCATCGGTTACAATAACCAACGCTGCCCCACTAACCCACGTCCAAACGTGATTTTTGGATTAATTATCATATAATTAATCAATTAAAATATTAATAAATATAATCATATTATATTTTTATCCTATAGTTTGATGTCACATATCTACTATAGTATTTTCTCCTCTACTTGATATAAATCATATTTATATCTAATTTCCTCCAAAATAATGTATCTCATACATTTAGCCAATTATATCATATATAATTAACTAGTCCAATTATATCATATATAATCGAACTAACTCTTGTCAATTTGAACATTTCAAATTAACCCAAACACTGGTTCTTGACTTTATCCAAGCTACCCAAGGGACCTAATGAACCTGTGGCTCGAAGCTCTAACGGTTCGTGAATAGCTGACTAAACTCTTTAGCCATGAGATCCACCATCCGTTAACTGTCAGGCATTCCACTAAAGACCAAAAGCTGAACTCTTCTTACCACATATATATTTCTATGTCCATCGGATATAACCAATCATGAGTATGATGACCCTTCACAAATGCTCGTAAGTACAATTGAGCCAAATTACTGTTTTGCCCCTGTAGTTACATCTCACTCCTTAAGTATCATTGATTCCTCTAATGAACAATACAACATAGTCCAACTATATGTGAACACCTCTCGGGCCAAGAGAAGGTGTGTGGCGCCACATCATTCAAGCCTCGGAATCAGCCCTTAAGGGAGCTATCTAACTTACCCCTACCTCGAGGAAGGAGTGAATTTTATCTTGTGTAGTTGAGTTCCCAACTCCCAAATCAGACGAATCCCCAAAATGGTAGGTTTGAATCGGCGACCTGGCAGTAGTTCCCAACTCACTCAAAATTGAGGTCATGTTACCTATGGTCATCCTAGTGAAGTGAAGTCTCTGTCATGAACGATGTTATATAACGAGACGTTAACACGTTGTGGTCAGGTTTTATACAAACTCTTTGTATAGGATGCCCCCGCTCGCATGTCCCCAACACGAATGATCAGGATCAGACTATCTGTGACAAGTCACAACACTTGTGTCCATTCCACAAAGCGGGTCACGTCCGTAGCGTTACCAAGATGAGGTTTCCCTCCTATATCCATATACTACAAACCATTTTGGTTATCACTCAAGACATGATCCACTTGTATGTCACCACATATAGATAACTAGGGATTTTATGTTTATTGGTTTGTGATAAAGCAAATTAAAACAAGCAACTGAGAAAAATACTAAATGTGAAGTAAATATCATATATTAGACAACACAAGCGTTCGTACAAACTATTTACAAACTACAGGACACGAGACTTTAGGGCATCAACCCCAACAATCTCCCACTTATCCTAAAGCGAAGTGGAGTATACAAAAAACTAGTACAAAACAATAAACTAGGGCATAAAATCCCAGTACAATAAAATCTCCCACTTGCCCTAGTCCAGCTGATAACGGGCAGAAATGCACGTTATCATGGTACTAAGTTCTTAAACAATGTTGGATTGCGTTGATGAAATATGTTAAATTGCATCCATTAAGCATAAATTCTATAGTATTGCGGTCGCATGCATCCAATGCATTAGAACAATTGATCTTTACATTTTTGTGCAGAAAATGCGTTAACGCAATGCAGAGATTGCGATCATAGGAATACATTGGTCGAGCGCAACTTCACCGCAAGACTTTGCGTTGATCATGCTTGCAAACATTCGCCCAAGAAGAATCACTGCAAATTGGTCAGCGCAACACGGTGGGTGCATCTGGGTGAAAGGACGATTATGATCAATGGGATAGAAAGCTGACGGCAGTCGGATCCAAATTAAGTTGACAACGATAACGGTCACAAAGAACATCCAGCTTTATCGGTGACAATTATCCGACGCATCAGTCAAAAATTAAAGCTGTCCTATCTGTACAACCGGGAGAGAGAAGCTGCCTTTCACCTTTAATGCCCTATAAATACCAAGTGCATTCTTCAGAGAAGGGGTAAAAAGTAGTCGATCACTTCATCATTTTACAAGTTCACGCCTCTGTCCATAGTCTTCTTTCATTTTAAGGCGGACACGAGGAAGAAGGTGTGCCGATAGATCGTTCTGGCAAGCTTGGGAAAGCACCGAGAGCTCCAAGATAGAGAGAGGGCTGACGCTTGCGAAAGTGGGAATATTTGTAGATCAAAATAGAGATTTAGTGTAAAAAGCCTCGGTCAGCAAGGAATTGCTACCAGGCCCTCTACTTTTATTTTCCATTATCATTTTGTACTCAAGTCAGTTATACGAATGGAATGTCTTTCTCTATATCTGTTCACTCTCTGTAATCCACGCATGAGTAGTTAAATCAGTTGAATAGGTTGAGAAGCATTTAGCTAGCATAACTAGGGAATCTTCATTCTTTGTGATTATCTTGTTTATGTATGCTTCATTCGTCTATTAGAGATACTTAGGAGGGTAGTCTAAGGACAGGATCTAGACTTAGGAAGGTTAGATCAGAATCTAGGTTTGGAAGAACAAGATTAGAACACATAAATGAGAGATAGGCGCTTAGGAATGAGCACTATTTGTTATTAACGCATCGCATGCATCTTAGCAATAAGATATGATTGTATGTGGTCACCTTGCTTTCATGCATTTTGCATCAATGCATAGGACAAGAGTAGAGTCTTAGGGATAAGCACTATGGACATTTTGCATTCAACACATGCGTCCTAGACTTAGGAGCATCACATTTACATTGGGAAATGACTTGTTGTGCATGGTTGTAACATTATCGCAAAGTTTGACGCATTCTCGAGTAACGCTAGCTAAAGATCTTCTCAACCCGTTCATCGCATACTCATTGCATCTATCAACGCAACTCTCTTTCTCAAATCCGCCGCCTTTATTTACTCCTTTTTCATCAACGCAACAACACACCCATACTTTATTTATTTACTTGATTACCATAAAGTGTTCATAGACATTATCAATGCAATTATTTTCACGAGTCCCTGTGTTCGACCCTGGACTTACCAGGAAACTCAGAGGAATTTACACTTGAATTCCACTGGGGAACTTGAGTGCACAACACAATCCATCAACACATATCATCCACTTAATAGAATAACACATCAAGTTTTTGGCGTTGTTGCTGGGGACTTCGGCAAAATAGCTGTTAATGGTAATTTTTGTGATTTCTTTGCAGAACTCTCAATATCTGGCGAACTACAACCCAGAGATTGAGAGAACATTCCGAAGGAGACTACGAGACCGCCAACAGCAACCACAATTTGATAAAGAAGAGATGGGAGAGCAGACTGGGGGAGGAGCACCAAACAATAACAATGTCATGACAAATCCAATTCTATTGGCAAACGATTGCAATAAGCCCATTAGGGACTATGGATTGCCAAACCACTATGATTTCTCTCTGGGAATCATGAGGCCTACCTTAGACGGAAGTAGATTTGAAATGAAATCGATGATGCTGCAGATGATCCAGACTGCAGGTCAATTCGGAGGAAGGCGTGGCGAGGACCCGCATGCCCACCTCCGAAGTTTTATTGAAATCTGTAATACTTTTGTGTTCCCGAACATCTCTGCTAAAGAAGTTCGACTAACGTTGTTCCCATTTTCTCTCTGTGATCAGGCTAGGAAATGGGCTTATTCGCTCGAACCAGGAGAGATTACTTCTTGGGAGTAGGTGGTGGAGAAGTTTATGAAGAAGTATTTTCCACCTACCGAGAATGCAAGACAGAGAAAGCTTATTACTAAATTTGAACAAGACATGGATGAATCGCTCAGCGATGCTTGGGTGAGGTTTAAAAGGTTGGTCTGAGATTGTCCACATAATGGGCTACCAGACTGTCTTCAAATGGAAATTTTCTATCACGGTTTGAATCCTACTTCGTAGACCGCTGCCAATGCGGCAGCTGCTGGTGGTCTGCTTAACAAAACTTATGAGGAAGCGAAGAATATTCTGGATTGCATCTCCAAGAACCATGAAGACTGGAGGGAGAGTAACTAGAGATTGAGAATCAAAGATTCAGACGCAAATAACGGTGCCATTGTTTCGTTGCAAAACCAAATGAACGCAATGATGAATTTGATTTGAGGAATGGAGATCAGTAGCCCAACACCGCAAGGTGAGCAAATCAACGCAATAAGTCAAAACACCGCAAGGTGTGCGACTTGCGGTGATGGGAGGGCGATGGAAGATTGCCCGCAAAATCCACAGTCTGTATATTTTATAAAGAATAATCCCTTTTCAAACACTTACAACCTTGGGTAGAGAAACCACCCCAATTTTTCTTGGAAGAATCAACAACAAAATTTTCAATCGGTGGTGCAAAAGAAGGGCCACAAAGATTCTTTCAACGCAACAATGGTCAGCAGAGCAACCAAGCAAGTAGCTCGCAACAACCAACACAATCTTCTTCTCTAGAGAGCCTATTGAAGCAATATATAGAGAAAAATGAGACAATGCTTCAAAGTCAGGCTACGTCCATCTGCAACCTTAAATTGCAAATAGGCCAGATTGCGAATGAGCTGAAGAGTCGACCGCAAGGGGCATTGCCAAGTTCTACCGAGCTTTCGCACAACCAAGGGGGATCAGGTAAAAAGCAATGTCAGGTTGTGGCATTGTGCAATGGAAAGACTGTGGAGGGAGAAAATAAGGATCAGAGTAGAGCAACTTCCATCGCAACTAAGCCTGAGATTGCGATAACGTAGGAAGAGGAAAGAGAAAATGAAGCAGTAGAACCTGAGGTTTCATCAACCTCAAAGTCAAATGAAATGGGAACCGTGAAAGTCCAGTTAACATCTTTCCCTCAGAGGCTAAGAAAGAAGAAAAACGAAGAGGTACAGTACCAACACTTCTTATCTATTTTAAAGCAATTACGTGTTAACATTCTTTTTAGTGAAGCGATTGAGGAAATGTCTGCCTATGCCAAGTTTTTGAAGGACATGGTAACTAAGGAAATGGGCATTGGAAAATTTGCCACGGTGGCATTAACGCAAAGTTCCAAATCTATTATTCCATCGAAGATGAGCAATCCTGGGAACTTCACTATTCCTTGCTCCATAGGAGGACTCTATATTGGGCAAGCCCTGTATGACTTAGGGGCCAACATAAATTTGATGTCGCTGTCAATCTTTAGACAATTAAATGTGGGGCAACTCGTGCCCTTATCAGTGACTCTCCAATTGGCTGACAGATCTCTGGTTCATCTAGAAGGTAAGGTGAAGGATGTGCTGATCACGATTGATAAATTTATTTTGCCAGCTGACTTCATCATTCTAGACTATGAGGCCAACAAAGATGTCCCCATCATTTTGGGGCGACCTTTCTTATCAACAGGTCATGCTCAAATTGATGTGCACAAGGGAGAAATCACTTTGAGCATAAACGGATAGAAGCTCAAGTTTAATATAATTCGTGCCATGAAATTTCCTGATGAGGAAGACCTGCAAGATTCTGATGATGACCTGAATTTGATTGAAGAAGAAAAGTCTAATGAAGAGTGTGAAGAAGAGGATGCCAATGCATCTATAGCTACCTACAATGCGATCATAGCAAAAACAAACAAAGAAGAAAGAACGACCGCAATGCAAGATGAAGAGCCAAAAGAAGAAAGAAAAAACAACGCAACTTCCTCTCGTGGACCACCAAACCCTTGAACTAAATAACCCTACCAACACATTTGAAGTACGCATTTCGTGGGCAGGATAGAAGCGTGCCAATGATTATTCTTCTGGTTCAGCGCAGATCAAGAGAATGCTGTTGATGAGCATTTCAAGAAACATGTGCCGCGCAATTGGTGGATGACTCCTGAACATCAAGAGGAATTAGCCCCACGTACTGCATGCACTAGCATGTCGTCTTGAGGACGACCACAAAGCAACTATTGAAAATCAACGAGACTTAACCCTGCGATGAAGGAAGCCACGTCCAAAAAGGAGATTTCTCAAGTGGCTGGATGCGGGCATTGATCTTATCCTCCCTATTGAGATAGACACGGTGGAGTGCAAGTCTATAGTGCCAACTGTGTGGGACTAGAAAGAAAAGGAACCAGGTGGGAATGACTTGGTATAGTTTCCTTAATGATGAATGGGTACTTGATTAGGTATGACTCGCACAAGAACCAATCAAATTGGGATTGGCCACCATAGTGTATTTGTACTACCGCAAAGGAAATTTGGAATCCTGTGAAATTTGACCCAAAATCCCCAAAAGAAAGATCAATCTTCCCTACTCCATATTATTGAGTATGCAAATGCTAGAAAACCTAGCAAGGCGCAAAATGAATGTATTTGCTTTTCAGTGTTTGTCATTTGGATGATGAGCGTGGTACGAGAACTCCATATCGATTAGTTGGCTGAAGAACCAATAGACAAATATGCCTATATTCACCTCGACCCTCATGATGGGATTATTCGCCCTTATTACAGTACGGCATGCCGGTAATTGGCCTCTGCAAAATTGCGCCAAGCACGTCTCCAAAGGCTCGTCATGTGATGGGCGACGTTTTCAGATTATCTCCGAGACTCGGGTTGGAAAATGTTATGTGAGACTTTATTTCCTCTTGTGTATAATAGGGACACAATTATATTGAAGTCATGCATTGAGTCCATATGTTCGTATGAGAATAATTTTTTAGAAAAGATGATTAGAAAAACGAACCTGTAAAATGCTCGACTGTGTAAAATAATTGTCTCACTTCTCATGGTGAGAAGGGGTATTGATGTTGGGACACAAGTCTCTCGAGAAGGGTTTGGGAGGTTGTTGGGCACAAAGAAAAGATCGACCGCAGATTGAAAAGCTTCAAAACTTTTCCAACCAGCGTGATAGGCTGTGTAATGCTACCTTTAGGCATGCTAGAATTCTATAAGACGATATCGTTTTAATGACTCTTTTCTATATGGTGTCGCAAGACCACTGAGTTGAGTTGTTAGAGGCGGACAGGAGTTGAATTTGACCAACAATTGCCTCAATGCATTCCCGAGTTTTAAAAAGATGTGCTGATACCGTGCCTGTCTTGATTGCACCGGATTGGAACACTACCATTTGAGATCATGTGCGACGCAAGTGGGTAATGCATGGGTGCCGCATTAGCGCAAAAGAAGAAAACCATTTTGCACCCCATCGCATATGCGAGGAAAACTCTAAACCCTGCTACCACTACTGAAAAGAACTCCTGGTTGTGATTTTTGCGTTGGAAAAATTTCGGGCATATCTATTGGGAACCAAGGTACTCATTCACACTGATCACTCGGCAATCAAATATTTGATGACAAAGGACGCCAAGTCGAGGTTGATCAGATGGGTTCTCCTCCTTCAAGAATTTGATATCGAAATAATTGATCGGAAGGGGACAGAGAATCAAGTTGTGGATCATTTGTCTAGATTGGAAAATCCCGAGGTTGACCGCAATGAATCTGAAGTAAGTGCTGTGTTTTCAGATGAGCAGCTGTTTCACATAGAAGAATTGTCCTGGTATGCGGACATCATTAATTATTTGGTTTGTGAACAATTCCCTGAAGATTACACCTACCATCAATAGAGGAAGCTCAAGCGTGAATGCAAACACTATTATTGGGATGAGCCGAATCTGTATAGAAGAGGTGCAGACCAAATCATTCGATTATGCATACCAAATGTTGCTCAACAACGCATATTGTCACAATGCCACGATTCGCCATATGGAGGGCACTTTGGAGGGCAACACACTACAGCTAAAGTTTTGCAAAGTGGATTCTTTTGGCCTTTATTATTTAAGGATGCTACTGACTACGCAATGAAATGTGATCGGTGTCAATGCATCGGCAACATTTCATGGAAGAACACAATGCCAATGAACACTATCTTGGAGTTGGAATTATTTGACATCTGGGGGATTGATTTTATGGGACCATTCCCTCATCTACATGGCAAGCATTATATCTTATTGGCCGTCGATTACATTTCCAAGTTGGTAGAGGCAATTGCATGCGCCGCAAGTGATGCGGTGGTAGTCTCCCAGTTCCTCAAGAAAAATATTTTCACTCATTTTGGCACTCCCCATGCCATCATAAGTGATGAAGGATCACATTTTATCAACCACAATATAAAGGAGTTGTTGCGTAAGTACAATATCCTCTACAAGGTGGCCACCGCATACCACATGCTAACAAATGGCCAGGCTGAAGTGTCCAATCATGAAATTAAATTGATACTTGAGAAGGTAGTAAAACGTTCGCAGAAGGATTGGGCAATGAAGCTTGATGATACATTGTGGGCATACCAGACCGCATTTAAAATACCAATAGGTATGTCTCCCTATGCGTTGGTATTTGGCAAGACGTGTCATCTGCCTTTGTAGTTTGAGTATAAAGCATTGTGGGCGGTCAAGAAACTGAATTTCGATTTAAAGAAAGTAGGAGAAGCGCGAAAACTGCAGCTAGTCGAGCTAGAAGAATGGAGGATCAACGCATATGAGAATGCAAAGATTTATAAAGAGTGCACCAAGCGCTGACATGATAAACACATATGCGCTAGAAACCTCCAAATCGGGCAGAAGGTCTTACTCTTCAATTCAAGATTGTGACTCTTCCTAGGAAAATTAAAATCATGCTGGTCCAGTCCCTTCATTATCGAAGAAGTATTTCCACATGGTGCGGTGGAACTAATCACCGAGGATGGCAGTCGAACATTTAAAGTTAATGGACAACGAATCAAAGCATATTACGGAGGAGATTTTCAGCCAGAAACAGCCTTCGCAAAGTTGAAAAACCCAGACTATCCCTTACTTAACTCTTAAACATTTAACTCTTCGTCACATTACTACTATCTGTATTTTACTTATTTTTCTCTCTAAAAAAAAAACTTGTTGTTTTGTTTTGAAATCACTTGACCCTCTCTTTGTCTGTTTACAAGGATTAAGGCATAGGATTGTGAAGATACTACAAGAAGAAGCAAATATTCTGATTCCATCACCGCAATCCACAGAAGCAAAGATCACCGCAAGGATGGATGCATCAATACGCAATGTGGGCGAAAACGCAAAATTTGGGGGTGTACTCTTCCTTATCTTTATTTCAAATTTTGCGCTATCACATTGCATTTTACTTTTCAAAGTTTTATCACCGCATCCTCCCTGATTACAGCAATCATTTGCCGAGTAGATAAATTTAGTAGTTTACCGCATGTTGTTTCTTTACCAAATATGATTTCAATGATGAAAAATATGCTTCTATCTCTTTCGTCTATACTAGAGTCAACTTAAATCTTAAGATAGTCACCTCACAGAAATATTTCTAAAGTAGGAGTTTGCTAGCTTTCTTTCCAAACTCTCTTTACAACGCATTTTAATTAACCATCGCATTGGATTATTTTAATTTTCTTATTAAACAATGAGAGCAATTTGCCGATATTGTTAAATTTGTGGGGTGAGATATTTATGGTATTTATTTTTAACCTTGCTATAAAAAAAAATATATATTTGAAAATACACTCCACTGTCAATGCAATTGGGAACCCATGGTTGTAAAGTTAAGTGTTTGACAGGCACTTACTCGTAGTTGGATGTCCGCATGACGACACATAAGTGAGCAAGCCAAAAACGAAAGTAAGTCCATCAGAGATCAACGCATAAATCAATGACCGCGAACCTCCGATACCAAAATCGGTATGAGTTTAGTCTGAGAAAGAGTGCATTGCTCATAGTTGGATGTCTGCATGACACACGTGGAGGCAAGGCACTCGGATCAGTGCAAGGTCAGAAAAAAAATAGCAATAAAGAAAATTTTTTGTGCAAGGCTAAATCATTTGACACCCTGGGGGAAAATTTTCTTTTTGAAATAAATCATGCGATATTCCAGAATTTATTAATGAATGTTCTTTTGAAAGTTAAGCTTGCAATTCCTAAGTCTTAGAAATATTTTAAGAAGAGACTTGAATAAGACTTAAGAAAATTCTAGTATATAGGATTTGAATGAAGTATCCTTGAGAAATCTAGGGAAGAAAACTTTGCAGTTAACTTGCTAAAGGAATCTTTAGCTTATGCTTGAGGACAAGCATTGTTTAAATTTGGGGTGTGATACCGAGCAGAAATGCACGTTATCATGGTACTAAGTTCTTAAACAATGTTGGATTGCATTGATGAAATATGTTAAATTGCGTCCCTTAAGCATGAATTCTATAATATTGCGGTCGCATGCATCCAACGCATTAGAACAGTTGATCTCTACATTTTTGTGCAGAAAATGCATTAATGCAATGAAGAGGTTGCAATCATAGGAATACATTGGTCAAGCACAACTTCACCGCAAGACTTTGCGTTGATCATGCTCGCAAACATTCGCCCAAGAAGAATCATTGCAAATTGGTCAGCGCAACACAGTGGGTGCATCCGGGTGAAAGGACAATTACGATCAATGGGACAGAAAACTGATGGCAGTCGGATCCAAATTAAGTTGACAACCGATAACGGTTACAAAGTACATCCAGCTTTATCGGTGACAATTATCCGGTGCATCAGTCAGAAATTAAAGCTATCCCATCTGTACAACCGGGAGAGAGAAGCTGCCTTTCACCTTTGATCCCTATAAATACCAAGTGCATTCTTCAGAGAAGGGGTAAAAAGCAGTCGATTACTTCATCGTTTTACAAGTTCACATCTCTGTCTATAGTCTTCTTTCATTTTAAGGCAGACACGAGGAAGAAGGTGTGCCGATAGATTGTTCCGGCAAGCTTGGGAAAGCACCGGGAGCTCCAAGACAGAGAAAGGGCCGACGCCTGCTGAAGCGGGAATATTTGTAGATCAGAATAGAGATTCAGTGTAAAAAGCCACGGTCAGTAAGGAATTGCTACCAGGCCCTTTACTTTTATTTTCCATTATCATTTTGTACTCAATTCAGTTATTCAAATGGAATGTCTTTCTCTATATCTATTCACTCTCTGTAATCCATGCATGAGTAGCTAAATCAGTTGAATGGGTTGAGAAGCATTTAGCTAGCACAACTAGGGAATCTTCATTCTTTGTGATTATCTTGTTTATGTATGCTTCATTCGTCTATTAGAGATACTCGGGAGGGTAGTCTAAGGACAAGATCTAGACTTGGGAAGGTCAGGTGATAACTTGTAGAAATAGAAGTTATTTATACTGTTTTATTTAGATATTGCGGCTAAAAAAAAAGAAAAGTTGCGTCGATAGTATAGAAATTGGCTGAGAAATGCGAGAATTATAAATTGTCGTCAATACACCCACTGACACCATTGCGATGGTAGAATAGAATGTTTCAAGTCTGTTTTACAAGAAATCAAGTCACCGCATGCGCTCATGGCTCAAAGATAAAATGAACAACGCATCTACATCGCATTGTGTCCGTCAATCAATAATGAAGAGACGATCAACGCAATGACGATGCATGCGACAATCGATTAAGAGCTTTGCGATCAACACAATTTCAACCGCATGCGGTAATAAAAAACAACACCGCATGCGGGCAAACGATCGAAGATGTAAAGAGCAATGCAATTGCGGAGGATTCAAATGCGTGTACAGTTGTTAGTTGTGCATTTCTGACGGGATTGATTGCGTAATAGAAGGAATATTCACTCCACCATTTCAGGAACTGCCTCAATAAAGTGGGGACCACAATGCAAAGAGTCAAAGCTTTGCATATAAATAGCTTCTGCAATTCTATTGAAGAAATATACTCGATACGAGAGACTTGAATTCTGATATGAGAGAGAGACTGGTTGAGTGACTCATCAGAGTAGATCCGAGAAGAATTAAGAGACAAGGCTGAGAGGTGAGTCTCCGGGCAAAGAATCCTTTCAATCCCCGCTGTTGAAGCTATGTACGAAGGTCACTTATACCAGACGAGCAAGCCTGAGAGAGAAGCTCTTCTCTCCATCCATTCCACACGCCGACAAGCATAACCTCCGTCCAGATCTATGTCAAGACATTGACACACTTCTGTATTCGTTTCTATCTCTTTTTCATCACTTGTACTCATCTTATTTACTCTATCATTCACACCATGTATCAAATGCTTAATCTTTGTATTAATTGTTATGATCATTGCCATTATCATCTCTCTGTCTATTTCCGTTCATCCATGATTCACTTTCTCCATGATGTTTTCTTAATTCCCTGGGTAATTAATAAGAATTAAGCAAGTAAATTAATCTGTGTTAAGGAAATAATTATGTTTAGCTAAATCATGCTAGACGACATCTTCACCTGTGAGAGCAGAAGTGAAGATGCCATTCCACCTATCGAGAGAGGGTTGGAAGAATACGTTAACTAAAGCGAGAAGTACTTCCAGAGAAGGAAGCAACCTTGCGTTCATCACGTTCATCCCTGTTTCACTATAGAGATATGGGAATGCAGCCGATCATCGAGAGGTGTACGCCAAGGGAAAGCGGAACCTTAGTTACATCTTTAACACATTTAACAAACTTGCGATGTTTTTACTAATTATTCTTTCTATTTCTGATTCATACATAAAGACTTGCCATCGCATACCACGATCCTTTGTATAACTTCACAGTCAGTCTCGAACTCAGTATCATGTGTCATATATCTTGTATCTTGTATCATGTTAGTTTAGGACTTTACTTTTATCGCACTTTTATTTTATCAACGCAATTTATGTTTATCGCAATTTAAATTCATGTACAAACAAAATATTTTATTAATTGTAAAACTGGTTGCATATATCACAAAAGTAACACATTAACGAAAACAATCCCTATGTTCGACCTCGGATTATTCTAAGAAACTTGTGTTGGAATTATACTTGGTTTCAGCGCAAGGAAACTTGTGACACGCATTACTCTATCGCATACTACAAGCATATCATTAACAATGCATATTTAGAAGTAGTGTGCCTAAGCGATAACACAGCATGACACTCTATTTCCATTTTTATGTCAGCAAGTTTATGGCAACATGAGCTTATAGCACCTTATCTATCATCACAGTGCATGCATAATAAGGAACTAAAATTCACCGTGTCATCAGGTCAGAATCTAGGATTGGACGAACCAGATTAGAACACATAAACGAAAGATAGGCGCTTAGGAATGAGCACTATTTGTTATTAACGCACTGCATGCATCTTAGCAATAAGATATGATTGTATGTGGTCACCTTGCTTTCATGTATTTTACATCAACGCATAGGACAAGTGTAGAGACTTAGGGATAAGCTCTATGGAAATTTTGCATTCAACACATGCGTCCTAGACTTAGGAACATCGCATTTACATTGGGAAATGACTTGCTGTGCATGGTTGTAACATGATTGCAAAGTTTGACGCATTCCCGAGTAATGCTAGCTAAAGATCTTCTCAACCCGTTCATCGCATTCTCATTACATCTATCAACACAACTCTCTTTCTCAAATCCACCGCCTTTATTTACTCCTTTTTCATCAAAGCAACAACACACCCACACTTTATTTATTTACTTGGTTACTACAAAGTTTTCATAAACATTATCAATGCAACTATTTTCACAAGTCCCTGTGTTGAATTTCGCTGGGGAAACTTGAGTGCACAACGTAATCCATCAATGCATATCATCCACTTAATAAAATAACGCATCATCAGCCGCGGACGATCTTGTAGACCCATGCTCTGTAAGTGACCCTTAAACAGTGTAGTCGAGAGAGCCTTCATAAACGGGTCAACAACATCAAAATGGTTGGTTAGAATGCACTCCCATCTCATCTTCTCAATCTTTGACGTGTTTCGTTAGGGACAATGTCTTAGACACAAGTGACTTCCGATGCCCTGACCACTGCAGCTCAGGCCCTACTTGGAGTCCCCCCCGGCACTCGAGTCACTTGAGCAAATCTTGTCAATGTAATGAGTGCTGAGGACGTGCTAGCCTTTGTTCTTAGACTCCCAAAAGATCTATATACGTAGAAACAACTAAGCCTCTCCCAATATCTTTCATTTGGAATTAGGTCGCTAGCCAGTTCTTAACTTGGCAAGTCAGTAAACATAATCATTCCCAATGAGTGGATATCGTCTACGTAAAAACTAAAGAAGACTTACTTGAAAGACGTTGAACGATTTCTTGTAAACACAAGGTTCATCACTTTTTGGTCAAAGCCATATGACTTGATCGTAGTTATCAAAACATATGTCCAAGATCTGAGATGCCTATTTTCGTCCATAATGGACCGATTCAGTTGCAAACCTTTTGCTTTGACCTTGGGCTATGAATCCCTCAGGTTGCACCATGTAAAGTGGTCTCCTCAAGTATTGCCATTCAGAAAGGCCGTCTTACGTCCATTTTGGCCAGATCTCATAATTATAATAAGCTGATATGGAAAAAAAAGAATAAAGATGGATGACTTTAACATGGCAATCAGGGCGAGAAAGTCTCCTCATAGTCGATTCCTCTACCTTGGTATATACCCTTGCCACAAGTCGGCCTTGATGGTCTTGACCTTTCCAATCAGTCATCCCGTTACGTGCTTGTAATCCATTTACAACCATTAGGGCGAACCCCATCAGGCTGATCTACAAGATTCCCATACGAGTTTGAAATACATTCGACTCCATCTCGAGATCTCCTGGCTTACACCATTTCATCCCAAGCAACATCCCTCCATTGCCTTCTTATAAGACAAAAGATCTTCAACGCCTCCATCTGCTACTTAGCAAGGATTTCGTGAAACCCAGTATAGTGAATCGGGTGGGGCTTCGCGAACTCGCCACTAACGTCGAGGTTCCTTCAACTCTTGAGGTGGAACTGACCTACTGAATGAACTTCCATCAACAACTCTTGTTGAAGTTTCAGTAGTTTTATTGGAAAGCTCACTCAACACAACTTTGCTTTGTGGACTGTGCTCCTTTATATGATCCTCCTCCAGAAAAGTAGCATTTGTTGAAACAAACACCCTATTTTCTGTCGAATCATAAAAATAACCCCCTCGTGTATCTTTGGGGTAGCCTACAAAGAGGCATAACTTTGACCGTGGTTCCAACTTCTTGGGATTAGCCTCAAGCACATGTGTAGGTGATGACGGGCAGAAATGCACGTTATTATAGTGCTAAGGTCTTAAACAATGTTGGATTGTGTTGATAAAATATGTTAGATTGCGTCCAAAAAGCATTAAGTTTATAACATTGCGGTCGCATGCGCTCATCGCATTAGAACAGTTAACTTTGGTATTTTAATGCAGAATATGCGTTAACGCAGGGCGAAAAGCATGATTTAAAAATTCAATGGTCGAACGCAGCATTACCGTAAGGCTTTGTGGTGATTCGTGTTACTTTATGGTGATTTGTGTTCGCATACATCTGCTTAAGAAGGACTGCTGCATAGAGCCGGCGCAACTTGGTGGGCACATCTGGGTGAAAGGCACAATTAATCACAATGGGATAGAAAGTTGTTGACGGTTGAATCCGAATTAAGTTGACAGCCACTAACGATAACAAGTACATTTAGCTTTTCGGTGACAAATATTCGGCGTATCAGTCAGAGAATTAAAGCCATCCCATCTGTTCAATCATAAGAGAGAAGCTGCCTTTCATCTCGTGGCTCTATAAATACCGAAGGCACCCTTCAAAAAAGAAGTTCACCAGTTCTGAAGTTCGGATACTTAGATAAATTTCTCCACAGTTTAGCCTTGTCCATAGTTTTCCCTTTTATTTTAAGGTGGAGCAAGAGAAGATCTGAGACGCTGGAAGATCGCTCAGGGAAAATCGAGAGAGAACCCAGAAGTGTAGAAGCAGAGAGCGGGCCGATCCTCGCGAGAGCAAGATTATCTTTTGAACACGAGTAGAAAAGACAGTGTACAAGCCTGGAAAGCAAGAGATTGCTTCCAAGCTCTTTATTCTATTCTTGCATTGTTATTTTGTACTTCATCTTTATATTTATACAATGGAAGATCTTATTCTACATCTGTTCACTCTCTTAGCATGCATGAGTAGCTAAACTTGTCGAATAGGTTGAGAAGAACTAAGCTAACATGACCTAGGATTTTCATTGCTTATGATTATCTTGTTTTATGCTGTGCCAAACACCCCTTTAGAGCTACTCGAGAGAGAGTCTAAAGAAAGAACCTAAGACTTGAGAAAGCTAGGTTAGAATCTAGACTCGAGAGAGCAATATTAGAACTGCATAAACAAGAGATAGGGACTTAGAGATAAGCTCTGTTTATCAACCTACTTCGCATGCATCCTAGAGATAGGTATGATATTATGTGGTCGGCATATTTGTGTGTGCGTCATTTTGTCAATGCATAAATAAGAATAGAGGCTTATGTGTACGTCCTATAGACTTATCGCATATATCACATGCATTCTAGCCTTAGAAGCCGTAGCATTCGCACCGAGATGTGGTTTACTATTGTATGTGTGTTGCATGAACGCATCCTAGGAAGTGTTAGCCGAAACCCTTCTCAACCCGTTCACTGCATACTCATCGTATCTTCTGTTTTATCAACTCTTTTTGAACTCCGCCGCATTTGTTTATTTTCATCACCGCAACAACAACCCCAACAACTATTGATTTATTTGGTTACTGCAAAGTTTTCCTGAAAATTACCACCGCATATTGTTTTCCCAAGTCCCTGAGTACGTCCCTAGACTTACCAAGAAACTCAGTGGGGTTTACACTTAGATTCCACTGAGAAAACATGAGTGCTCAATGCAATTCCATCACCGCATTTCATTCCACATTTTCATCTCATAAAATAACGCATCAGCAGGGCAACCCCAAATGCGGAAGTGACGTAAACTAGCTTTACGCCCGTTCCACAACTCTAGAGGTGTTCTTCCAACATCTTGAAGGGAACACAGTTGAGTATGTATACCATAGTCTCCATTGCGAAACCCCAAAACGAGTCTGGTAAGGAAGCGTAACTCATCATCGAGCATACCATGTCTAACAAGGTCCTATTTCTCCTCTTCGAAACATGGGAGCCGACCTTACCTCAAAGCGTACGTTCTCCGAAATCGTGGGTACTTGAAATTTTTGGGCGAGAAAGTCATTACAGTATTCGGCGCTGATAGTTCCTCAATGGGATGTGCAGTCGGAGCAAGAAATACAGGGTCTTGTGCTGCCATTTACCCCTTCATTCCTGATGACATAAATATATCCTTAATGCGTGTGGGACAAAATATTGAATGTGAATGAATGAAACAAGTCCTTATTTTGCATGGCATTGTGTGCCATGACTTGACACGAAATGTTTTTATATCTTTAGTCTTTATGCGATTACTACTTCTAATATGCGTTGTTAAATGATATGCTTGTAGTATGCGATAGAGTAATGTGTGTTCACAAGTTCTGTGCTTGAAACCAAGTATAATTCCAACGCAAGTTCAAAATAATCCGAGGTCGAACACAGTGGATTGTTTTTGTTAATGCATTACTTTTGTGATACATGCGACCGGGTTTTACAATTAATAAAGAGATGGTTATTTATACAGGAACTTTAAAATTGCAATGAAATATAATTGCGTGATAAAATAAAATGCGTTTAAAATAAAATCCTAAACTAAGATGCTACAAGATGACAAGATACATGATACATGATAACTGAGTTCGAGATTGATTGTGAAGTTCTCAAAGGATCGTGGTATTAGCGATGGCAAAGTCTTTATGGATTGAATCAGCAAAGAGAAAGAGTAGATTAGTAAAAAACAATGCAAGTTTGTTAATTGCGGTTAAAGATTGCAAACTAAGGTTCTGCTCCCCTTAGCGTACACTCTCGGTGAATCGGCCCGCGTTCCCATATCTCTATGGTGAAACAAGGGACAAACGTGATGAAGGCAAGGTTGTCCATCTCTGGAAATACTTTCTTGCTTAGTTAACACATTCTTCCAACCTCTCTCGATAGGTGGAATAAACATCTTCACTTTCTGCTCTCACGTGAAGATGTCGTCGAGCATTGCTTTAGCTAAACTTAATTTGATCCTTAACACCGATTAACTCAACTCACTTAATTCTTGCTTTTTACCCTTGGGGATTAAGAAAAACCACATCATGGAGAAAATGGATGATAAACGTTGCGAATTGGAGACAAAAAGATGATAATGGTGCGATGATAACATTTAATTCAAAATTAAGCGTTTGATATATGTTTGTGAATGGAGTAGATTACAGAAGATGAGTTAGAGAATTAGAAAACAAATACAGAAAGAGTGTCAACGTCTTGACACCTATCCCAATCGCGAGATTGTGGCTTGCCGGCTTGTTGGATTGTGGTGGAGAGGAAAGCTCCCTCTTAGCTGCTTTCCCGGTAGAATTGACCCTTGCACAGAGCTTCAGCTTTGGGAATTGGAAGTACTTTCTCTATTCGGAGTTCTCCACGGATTTACTCTATTAGTCGTTACAGACTTAGTCCTTCTCTTCTCCTTAGTGTGAAATATTAATCTTCTTTATGTATCAGTAGTATGTATATGAATATGTATCCGTATCTGTATATCTTTCAGCGAATTTGAAGAAGGCTATTTATAAGCGAGACCTTGGCTTCTTGAATTTGTGGTCCCCAACTGTCTAATTATTGGTAGTTCCTGAATGGTCAGAATGGAAAAAATTCTTTTTCTGTTTACGCAATTAAATCCATCAGGAATACATAACTAAAAGTTGTTACACTTGTCCAGAACGTCCGCAAATGCGTTGCTCTTCACATCTTCCATCTATTCGCCGCATGCGGTGTTGTTTTTTAATACCACATTGCGGTTTGAATGTGTTGATCGCTAAAGCTCAGGATCATTGGTCCGCATGCACTGTCAATTGCGTGATCATCTCTTCATTCTTTGATTGTATGGGCGGCATGCGATGGTAGATGCGTTGTTGCAAATTTAGTTCTTTGAGCCATTAAAGGCATGCGGTGACCTATTTTCCTGCAAAACAAAGACTGAAAACATTCTATTTTCGCCATCGCAATGGTGTTAGTGGGGTGTGTTTATGAACATTTCTAATTTTTGGTATTTTTCTCAGCCAATTTCTATACTACTGAAGTAACTTCCTCTCTTTTTGTCGCAATATCTTAAATAAAAACAGCATAAATAACTTGTATTTCTACAAGTTATCAGTTAGCTAAATTCCTTCTCAATCTGTTTCCCTTTTCATACTGATTGTACTTTGCGTATTATTAACTCTTGTTTCTCAAACCCGCGCATAAACTTATACTTTAGACAACATTACCAACAACGCATTTATTTTAATTGTTACTGCCAAAGTAATCGAAAAATTTACATTCGAATACTGTTTCCTTAGTCCCTGTTGTTTCGGACCTGCTTACAGGCATAACTTAGTAAGATTTATACTTTAGATTTTTGCTGAAAAACTTGCATGGCACAAACCCATATTCACCATCTCATTCTACACCATTATTCCATCGTATTAACCCCGTTAATCAAATTGCCACCGCAAAAATTAGTTATGAGATGTCTTAATCACGCTACCAGATAATAAATGCGATGCTTACAACAATTCACTATAGAATGCCAATCAATGCGTTCATGTAGTTTATGCCTTGTCACAAGTTTTCTTGCCGATGGAAAACCAAGTATATTCCACCGCAATGTTTTCTCAAAATTATCCGAGTCGAACAAGGGGAATTTTGCGATGCTAATGTGACAATGAAGTGGATATATGCGGACCGTAATCAAATTAAGATTGTGAGGTGCTGAAGAGTTAAAATTGCAATATGATGAATGGAATAAAAAGGTTAATAATCTGAAAGTTGTGAAATATTATGTGTGAGAGAATTTCAATGGCAAGTCTCGTGGATAGAATCAGAGTGAGAAATGGGGTTTGGGGGAAAAGAATGATCGCAAAGTTTACAATCCTGTGATGAAGGACGCAACTAAGGTTCCGTCTTCCTTGGGCTTACATGTGCCCGGTGAGTCGCCTGTGTCACCATATCTCTATGATATCAGGGACAAATCATTTCCGAATGCAAGGTTCATTTCCATCTTCTAGAAATACTTCTTGATTTAGTTTAACTCATTCTATCGACCTTCTTTCGAGAGGTGGATTAGCATCTTCACTTCTGCTCTGCAGGTGAGATGCCATTGAGCATGCGTTCAATAAACTTAGCTGACTTCTTCAACATTGGATTGACTTACTCGCTCAAATCTTTCCCCACCACCATGGAGGTTTAGTGATCTAATAGGTGAGAGGTAATTGGAAGATGCATGTGTTATGGTGAACAAAGAAATGAAGATGAACATTGATAATGATAATTAACTGGTAAGAATAAAAGCATTTGTTACAGAGATATGAAATGAAAGATGGAAATGAACAACAATCGATGAACAGAAAGTAAACTTAGTTGGAGAGCAGTGTGTCAATGTCTTAGCACGGATCCGTTTTCGGAGCTATTTGCTTGCCGGCGTGATGGGAATAAGGTGGAGAACTTCCTTTCTCAGGAGGAGTTCTCGAGGGAAGATATGTCCCTTACACATAACTTCTTTTTCGGTTCACCCCTTTCGTGTGTTATCTCTCCCGTGTTGCTGAGTGTGTTGTTGCTATTTATGACTTTTTAGCACCTCTTTTTGCGTCAGGTGTCTCGCTCTGAAAAGTTACTTTTTCCTGTCGAGGCTTGGTGGGAATGGTCCGCTTCTGCTCCACATTCAATTTGTTAGGTCGTTTACATCAGAAAATGTTGTACAATTTCAAAAATCTCCGAGAATGCGGTGCTCCTTTTTGTCCACGAGCAATCGTCGATATGCAGTGATACCTGTTACTTGCAAAACAAAGATTTGACATCCTTTTTGCCATCGCAATGTGGTTCAACGGGTGTTCCAATTACTTTTACAATCTTTGCATTTCTAGCCAATTTTAATATGTTTGACGCAACTTTTCTTCCTATTGTCGCATATTCTATGTAAGATAATATAAATAAACTCTGTATTTCTACCAAGTTATCAGTAACCGAGAAAATAAAAAAATTAATTTGTTTTCCATTTTGAATGATTATCCAAAAGAAAAAACGAGAGCGGCGTATTGATGATATTCGTTAAAAGATCGCTTAAAAGAATCGAAGCCTATACGATAGTTACTTTCGTCTAGACGATCGTCCACATCGGCACCCTAAACGATCTCACACTAAGTTCCTAACATATTGATAGCTTCTTCTAAAACGATTCGTAATGTGTTGAGTTTGCTAAACGGATCGTATACCATTTTCCTAAAATGATCATTTCAGTAAAAACCTTACACGATCGTGTAGCTTTTCGTAAATCGATAAGCATTTTGGTATGCTATAGCGTCCTCTTTGCCTCTCACTTTACTTATCGCCTTAACGGTTCGTGTTTCCTCCTTCCTCTACCAAATTCACCAAAGACCACACTTTGGTTCTCACTTCCGAGAATACCCAGGGCTCTTTTTCTGGTTGGTGCCGTCCCCGTTATGGTCGGAGTTTGCGGTTGTGCGTGCTACTTACGTTTGATGATTGGGTGGAGGTTTCTACTGCGGTGACGTTTCGACAGTTTCGAAGATTGTCTTTCACATGGTATGGAATTTCTCCCTTGTTATATCTTGTTTCTTAGCATTGTCGATAATTTAACCTTTGTTTGCATAACCTATATGTGAATGTATTAATATGTATTTCGGGTCACTTGTTGAAATCGGAGTGATCCGGAAGCGCTCCGATGGAACTCTTGGGTAAGAGATCCTTCAATTTGGTATCAGAATGATTCATATGTTTTGTAATGAAATGACCATTTACATTTCATGCGTGGGTGTATTTTCTATCACTGTTTATGGTAAATTTGCTGTGGATGTGCAATTAATGGATTTTTTTTGGCAATGATTAAGCCATCTCTCGCGATATAAGTAGTATAAATAGATCGCGCTATATCTATCATTTAAATTCAGACAATCTTTTGTAAGGTGCGCCCGTCGCATTTTTATTATTGCAATTCTACCAATAATCGATTATATGTGTCAATCGTACTTCTCAAAGTTTGTATGGAAGATATATTGAAAGTCTCGACAATCAATCATAAGTATAAAGATACTATGTAGCAAGCATATGACGGTAATATTCCTTCGAGAAAGGAAGGCGATTAGGGTGATCGCATCAGCAGAAGAATGTGGTACGCGATCGCTGTTTGAACGCATCAGTTAAATGATGGGGTATGCGATCAGAGGTTGATCGTATCGTTTTGACAATCTCGGGCAGAGTAATGGGTCGTGTAGACGATGAGATGCTCGCGTTATCGTTTAACGCGCGGGTGCGGCTAGACGATCGTTAGGGTCAGCAAGGCTTCATCGCTTAGTAAACTGACTAGACGATTCGCTTAGTAACGCCACTGTAAATCGTTTACCTATCCATCGCGCTAACGCGATCGCATAGACGATTAGGCTTCGCAGCCTCGTCATCTCTACGCAATCATTTAATTATGACTCCTATTGTCTAGTTGCGTGCTGAACAATCGTTCTACCTGCGGCGTTTTGCTACACGATGAATTAACCTCCTGGCGGTTCAAGACCCGGTTCCGCCTGCGAACCAGTTTTGCTCGATTGAAAAAATGTAATCAGATAGGGTTTTGTTCATTTCTAGTTTTCGTAAAGGCTCATCCGGTCCATTAATCTTTATTTATTTACATGCAATGTATTTGCTTTTTATATGTCAGTATGGTATGCACATATAGTAAATCCACCTTAGGTTATGCAATGGCGTGCATCATCTCTTTATTGCAATTGTTATAATTTAGAGAAGCATTTGATTTAATTATGTAAGAGCGATGCTCATGCATCATATAATATAAGAGTTATATTATGCATGCATAAAAAGCAATGACATGCATCATCTTTAATATTCTAATTGTTATAGTATAAGTATGAATGATAGCATGCTTGCTTGGTTGTTACCACGTTATATAAAAGTTATATATAGTAATGACTTGGAAATTTGCATGGAAGCATGACACATAGGATACTTTAATAAAGTGTTATAAACAACTTTTGTTGTGCGCAACGGTTTTAGTATTTTTTTTTTTAAAAGTTAAAAAGAAAATTAGACTAAAAGAAATAAGAAAGGACATGCATTGCTCACTTATGGTTTTAATTCATAGCTTTAAAAGTGTTTAAAACTTGGAGCAAGCATAGACCTAAAGATCACGGTTCTAATATGATTAGCCAACCTTAAGGCTTTAATTTGTTAATCAGTTAATAGGGATTAATGGCTAATAAAAAAGTTAAAGGTGTAGCAAATCTATCTATAAGAGACCTTTTATCTAGGCGGATTGTGTCTAAGCTTGGGGTATTTAAGTGATGGAAACGTAATATCCCTACCTGGGAACTTACCTGGAAAGCGTGAATTAATAGATTTGAAACATGCCATGCAAGTTAAGGACAGTCATTAAGGGTTTAAATGTGACTATTGAACTTTTCATATTTCATAGACAAACGTTGTTTATGAGCAGAGTTTTTAAAATCGACTTAGGACTAAAATTAGTAGGTCGGATGTCTAAGTTAATGATCCCTAGTAGAATTAAGTGGGAGGTTACTTGAGGCTATGAGATGCTTCACTTAAACCTTTCACTTTTCTCCTTAAATAGTCCACACCGTGAGATCTACCCTTTGGCCTCACAGCAACTTTGCGTTGTACCCCTAACGGATGTGTTTGGGTTAGGTCAAATATCAAGGTTGGATGGAAAGAATTGTTCATAGTAAAGTGGGAGCAAGAAGGTGCGATAGCAGATCCCCGGTTCTCCCTCATTAGGGATTGAATAAAGTTACTGTCGCATTCGCCTCAAGGAAACCTGGAGTGTTCCCCCTAAAAGGATGGCAGTTTTTTGCGCTTGTTCCTTTGCATCTCTGTATAAGAGGATAAGGTAACTTAGTCTCTTGTTCCTAATCTGCTTCTTTCCTATGGTGGGCTCATTTAGGGCGGGACTTTGCACCGAGAAAGCTGAGGGGTTACACTTATGCAGAATAAGTTAAAGGTTAACGATTCTGAATCTGAAAAAAATGGTTGGGTGTTAGGTTAAATTCCAAGAGTGGTTTCTGCCTAATGGTGAGAATGTTCCATCCCAGCGAGAGGGCAAAACTGATCCACCCCACCGGCTGATGTTTGTCCTGCCTCATAGGGTATCATTGCAAAATAAAAGTCTATAACTTAGGTACTTTAAACTGTTTGCCAAAACTGATTGGTTTAAAAAGTGGTGTTTAGCAAATTCTAATAAAGTTTTGTTCGCATGTTCAACAAAACTTATTTTTCAAAATGGCAATAGCCACAGTTGTCATTGCTAAGTGCCAAAAAAAAAACTTACTAGCGATAGTTTCACAAATGGAAACACATGATTCATGATGATTCTGATTATCGAGGATCTCATGTTCGATCTCACAGAGGCTGTGTCCTCCTATTTCAGCTTTCTAATGCCGCCTTCAAAATTTTCGGAGGCATACGAGTGATGGAACAAGGGTGCCGATCATGAGGAAAGGCTCGAGCCTACATCCGTCTGGCTAGTCTTTCTGAAGTCTTGGGCCAAGAAGAACATGAGCCTATTGGTCTTCAGGGCACATTTGATGATCATTTGGAGTTCCTACGGGAGATGTTTGGACAACCGTCCTGAACAGCTTATGCATTGAGGCTTTAAAATACATATTCAACTCCAAAATGGAAGAAGGCACCTCTGTTCGTGAAGCATTATGCTAAACATTGATGGTCTACTTTAGTGTGGCGGAGTTGATATGGGTCTTTTACCATCGATGAGTGTAGCCAGGTTTAGTGATAATCCTTGCATTATGCTAAAACATGAGAGCGCTTCCTGTCACATTGTTAGTAATTGTTCTTAACCCAAAGTTGAAATATAACATTACAAACTCTTTCTTCAACCGAGTTGTAGCATACCAATATTACTAAAAAGTAAGGAGAGGCATAAGGGTGAGCGCAATGTTGCTTCATCCTCCAGACGTTTCCATAGAGGGATTCAACCTTAGGAACGAAGTCTGCACCTTCGCTCTCTAAACTCTATTAAAAAGGGAAGAAGAATAAGAAGAAAGGGTGGTTAAGGAAAAGGGAAAGCGCCTTGCTAACCCACCGCCCTGTCGAACCCAAGAGGCATTCCACAGGTTGCGTAAAGGAAAATTGTTTCCACTGCAACCAAGAGGGGACACTGGAAAGGAGGAAATATCCTCGCGTTATTGAAGAGAAGAAAGCAGCCCAGGCCTAAGGCCAAGGCAGATCAAGGTTAAATGTGATTTACTTTGTTCTTGAAACTTGTTTAGTGGAGAAATGATATATTCAGCCTAGATAAATTGATTCAGGTGCCACTACCATGTTGTTCTTGCTTTTTCCAAGGAGATTAGATCTTGGCGACAACTGGAGGCTGGTGAGGATTGCGATACGATGTTTAGGCACCAACAACGTCGTCTCAGCGTATTGGCAGTGGGAGGGACTCCAGTTTAGCTTTATAGAATACGGTTTCTTATTTAAATGATGTATATATAGTTCCCGAAACTAAAGAGGGAATCAATTTCTGTGAGTGTTTATGAACTGTAATATACTATCTCGTTTAATGGTGGATAAAGCGTTGATTTCATAAAAGATTGGTGTTATTTGCACAGCAAATCTGGAATCGAATTTATATGCTGCTAAGGCCGTAGCCATTAATTCCCTCCATTATACTGAATTGTTCAGAAGCTGTTCGTAACTCAATCAAAACGTCGACAGGGTCATTCTCGCAAAAGAAAATCCCAACTTTTTGGCATCTAAGTTTAGGGCACTTCAATCTCAATAGGTGAGAAATTGGTGAAGAATGGACTTCTAAGTGAGTTAGAAGAAAATTCTTTACCAGGTGTGCAAAATCTATGCCTTGTGGTGCTAAGATGACTAAACGCGACCTTTTACTGGAAAAAGATTATAGAACCAAAAGAGCTCTTGAGGTTAGTTACATTCTTAACCTTTAGTGGTTCCTATGAATATGTGAGCTTTGAGGGGCTATTGAGTATTTTATCATTTTTACGATGATTACTCAAGGTACGGGTATTGTTTATCTTTATGCAAAACGGCAAGTCTGAATCCTTTGAAAAGTTCAAAGAGTTCAAGGCTGAAGTTGAAAATGCATTAGGATAGACGAAATTAAAACAACTTCATCGGGATCGAGGTGGAGGAGTTTTTGGAATTGGCATTTCTGAGCGTCTATTGATTAGAACATTGGAAATCATTTCCCAACTCTCAGCGCTGGGTACACCTCAACATAATGGTTGTAG
>NC_052351.1:71359322-71373326 GCF_009727055.1 Benincasa hispida | reverse complement strand
TTGAGTATGTATACCACAGTCTCTACTGCAAAAACCCAAAACAAGTTCGGTAAGGAAGCTTAACTTATCATCAAACGAACCATGTCCAACAAGGTCCTATTTCTCCTCTTCGCTACACCATTATGTTGAGGTGTACCCAGCGCTGAGAGTTGGGAAATGATTCCATGTTCTATCAAATAGACCTAGAATGCCAATTCCAAAAACTCTCCACCTCGATCCGATTGAAGTGTTTTAATTCGTCTATCTAATGCATTTTCAACTTCAGCCTTGAACTCTTTGAACTTTTCAAAGGATTCAGACTTCCGTTGCATAAGATAAACATACCCGTACCTTGAGTAATCATCAGTAAAACTGATAAAATACTCATAGCCACCTCAAGCTCACATATTCATAGGACCACAAAGGTTAGAATGTACTAACTCAAGAGGCTCTTTGGTTCTATAATCTTTTCCAGTAAAAGGTCGTTTAGTCATCTTACCCACAAGGCAAGATTTGCACACTGGTAAAGAATTTTCTTCTAACTCACTTAGAAGTCCATTCTTCACCAATTTCTCAAACCTATTGAGATTGATGTGCCCTAAACTTAGATGCCAAAGTTGGGCATTTTCTTTTGGAGAAATACGTCGACGTTTTGATTGAGTTACGACAGTTCTGAACAATTCAGTATAATGGAGGGAATTAATGGCTAACGGCCTTAGCACATATAAATTCGATTCCAGATTTGCTGTGCAAATAAAAACACCATCTTTATGAATCAACGCTTTATCCACATTAAACGAGATAGTATATTTACAGTTCAATAAACACTCACAGAAATTAGATTCCTCTTTAGTTCGGGAACTATATATACATCATTTAAAATAAGAAACCTATTCTATAAAGCTAACTGGAGTCCTCCCACTGCCATAGCTGAGACGACGTGTCTGGTGCCTACTCGTATCGTCATCTCACCAGCCTCCAGTTGTCGCCAAGATCTAATCCCTTGAAAAGAAGAACAAACATGGTTAGTGGCACCTGAATCAATTATCTAGGCTGAATTATCATTCTCCACTAAACAAGTTTCAAGAACAAGTAAATCACATTTACCTTGATCTGCCTTGGCCTTAGCCTAGGCTGCTTTCTTCTCTTTCAAATACCGAGGATAGTTCCTCTTCCAGTGTCCATCTTGGTTGCAGTGGAAACATTTTCCCTTAGCAACCTGTGGATGCCTCCTTGGGTCGACAGGCGGTGGGTTAGCAGGCGCTTTCCCTTTTCCCTTACCACCCTTCTTCTTATTCTTCTTCCCTTTTATAGAGTTAGAAGCAGAAGGTGCAGACTTCGTTCCTAAGGTTGAACCTCTATGGAACGTCCTGGAGGATGAAGCAACATTTGCCTCACCCTTATGCCTCTCCTTACTTTTTAGTAAATATTGGTATGTCTACAACTCGTTGAAGAGAGTTGTAATGTTATATTTCACTTTGTTAAGAATCACATTACTAACAATGTGCAGGAAGCTCTCATGTTTAGCATATGCAGGATTATCCTAACCTGGCTACCCTCATCGATGGTAGACCCATTCAACTCCGCCACACTAAAGTAGACCATCATGTTTAGCATATGATCACGAACAGAGGTGCCTTCTTCCATTTTGGAGTTGAATATGTATTTAAAGCCCTTCAATGCATAAGCTGTTCAGGACGGTTGTCCAAACATCTCCCGTAAGGAAACTCCAATGATCTCAATGTGCCTGAGACCATAGGCTCATGTTCTTCTTGGCCAGACTTTCAGAAAGACTAGCCAGACATGTAGGCTCGAGCCCTTCCTCATGATCGCCCCTTGTCACATCACTCGTATGCCTCCCGAAAATTTTGAAGGCGGCATAGAAAGCTGAATAGTGAGGACACAGCCTCTTGTGAGACGAAATGAGATCCTCGGATAAATCAGAATCATCTATGAATCAATGTGTTTCCATTTGTGAAACTATCGCTAGTAAGTTTTTTTTTGGCACTTAGCAATGCAAACTGTGGCTATTTGCCATTTTGAAAAATGTTTGTTGAACATGCGAACAAAACTTTATTAGAATGGTTGCTAAACACCACTTTTAAACCAAATCAGTTTTGGCAAAAGCAGTTAAAGTACCTAAGTTATAGTACTTTTATTTTGCAATGATACCCTATGAGGCAGGACAAACATCACCGGTGGGGTGATCAAGTTGCCGCCTCCGCTGGGATGAACATTCTCACCAATAGGCAGAAACGCAACTCTTGGAATTTTAACCTAACACCCAACCATTTTTTTCAGATTCAGAATCGTTAACCTTTAACTATTCTGCATAAGTGTAACCCCTCGCTTTCGGTGCCAAAGTCCCGCCCTAATGAGCCCACCATAGGAAAGAAGCAGATTAGGACAAGAGACTAAGTTACCTTATCCTCTTACAAGAGATCAAATAAAGAAACGCGCAAAACTGCCATCCTTTAGGGGGACACTCCCAGGTTTCCTTGAGGCGATGCGCAGTAACTTTATTCAACCTAATGAGGGAGACCGGGGGATCTGCTATCGCACTTCTTGCTCCCACTTACTATGAACATTCTTTCCATCCACCTTGATATTGACCTACCCAAACACCATCCGTTAGGGGTACACGCCAAAGGTGCTGTGAGGCCAAGGGTAGATCTCACGGTGTGGACTATTTAGGAGAAACGTGAAAGGTTTAAGTGAAGCATCTCATGCCTCAAGTACCTCCCACTTAATGTTCTACTAGGGATTCATTAACTTAGACAATCCGACTACTAATTTTAGTCTAAGTCGTATTTTAAAACTCTGCTCATAAACAACGTTTGTCTATGAAATATGAACAAGTTCAAGTAGTCACATTTAAACACTTAATGGACTGTCCTTAACTTGCATGCATGTTTCAAATCTATCTAATTCACCTTTCCAGGTAAGTTCCCAGGTAGGGATATTACGTTTCCATCAACTTAAATACCCCAGCTTAGACACAATCCGCCTTAGATAAAAGGTCTCTTATAGATAGATTTGCTACACTTTAACCTTTTATTAGCCAATTTAATCCTATTAAACTGATTAAAAAATTAAAGCCTTAAGGTTGCTAATCATATTAGAACCGTGATCTTAGGTCTATGTGCTCCAAGTTTTAAACACTTTAAAGCTATGAATTAAACATAAGTGAGCATGCATGTCTTTCTTATTTCTTTTAGCTCTAATTTCTTTTTAACTTTTAAAAAAAAATAACTAAAACCGTTGCGCACAACAAAGTGTTTATAACATTTATAAAGTAACCTATGTGTCATGCTTCATGCAATTTCCAGTCATTACTATATATAACTTTTATATAACGTGTAACAACCAAGCAAGCATGCTATCATTCATACTTATACTATAACAATTAGAATATAAAGATGATGCATGTCATTGCTTTTTATGCATGCATAAATATAACTCTTATATTATATGATGCATGAGCATGCTCTTACATAATTAAATCATGCTTCTCTAAATTATAACAATTGCAATAAAGAGATGATGCACGACCATTGCATAACCTAAGGTGGGATTTACTATATGTGCATACCATATGACATATAAAAAGCATACATTGCATGTAATAAATAAAGGATTAATGGACCGGGATGAGCCTTTACGAAAAACTAGAATGAAAAAACCCTATCTATTACATTTTTCATCGAGCAAACTGGTTCGCAGGCGAACCGGGTCTTGAACCGCCAGGAGGTTATCATCGTGTAGCAAACGCCGCAGGTAGACGATTGTTCAGCACGCACTAGACAATAGGAGCATAATTAAATGATTGCGTAGAGATGACGAGGCTGCGAAGCCTAATCGTCTATGCGATCGCGTAGCGCGATGATAGGTAAACGATTTACCGTGCGTTACTAAGCGATCGTCTAGTCAGTTACTAAGCGATGAAGCTTGCTGACCTAAACGATCGTCTAGCGCACGCGCGTTAAACGATACGCGAGCATCTCATCGTCTACACGACCCATTACTCTGCCCGATTGTCAAAACGATACGATCAACTCTTGATCGCATACCCCATCATTTAACTGATGCGTTCAACAGCGATCGCGTACCACATCTTCTGCATGATGCGATCAACCCTAGATCGCCTCCTTCCTCGAAGAACCGTAATGCTTGCCTAGAACTTCTTTGATGAACGACTCAAAACTTCAAACAAACTTTGAATACAGACACAATAACGATTATTAATGCCTAAAAAATGCAGGGACCTTTACAAAAAATTGCAAATGTAAAAGGATCTAAATCAAATCGAGGCTAATCATCCCAAAAAATCCATTAATTTGCACATCCACAGCAAATTTAACCATTAAACAGTGTAGAAATACACCCACCATGAATGTAAATGTCATTTCATTACAACATATGAAATCATTCTGATACCAATTGAAGGATCTCTTACCCAAGAGTTCCATGAGCGCGTTCGGATCACTCCGATTTCACAGTGACCGAAATACAATATTATACATTCAAAACATATAGTTATGCAAACAAAAGGTAATTATCGACATGCTAAGAACAAGATATAACAAGGGAGAAAGTTCCATACCAGTGAAGACAATCTTCGAAACTTCGAAACTCACCGCAGTAGAAACCTCCACCCAATCATCAACGTAGTAGCACGCACAACCGCAAACTCACGACCATAACGGGGACGGCACCACCAGAAAAGAGCCCTGGGTATTCTCGGAGTGAGAACCCAAAGTGTGGTCTTTGGTGAATTTGGTAGAGGAAGGAGGAAACACGAACCGTTAAGGCGATAAGTAAGTGAGAGGCAAGAGGACGCTATAGCATACCAAAATGCTTATCGTTTACGAGAAGCTACACGATCGTGTAGGTTTTACTGAATGATCATTTAGGAAATGGTATACGATCGTTTAGCAAACTCAACACACATTACGATCGTTTAGAGAAGCTATGCAATTATGTAGGAACTAGTGTGAGATCGTTTAGGTGCGATGTGGACGATCGTCTAGACGAAGAGTAACTATCGTATAGGCTCTCGATTCTTTTAAGCGATCTTTTACGATATCATCAATACGCGCTCTCTGTTTTTCTTTTGGATGATCATTCAAAATGAAACAATTTAATTTTTATTTCATCGGTTACTGATAACTGGTAGAAATACAAGTTATTTATATTATCTTACATAGAATATGCGACAATAGGAAGGAAAAGTTGCGTCAAACATATTAAAATTGGCTTAGAAATGCAAAGATTGTAAAAGTATTGGAAACAAACCCGTTGACCACATTGCGATGGCAAAAAGGATGTCCAAATCTTTGTTTTGCAAGTAACAGGTATCACTGCATACGACGATTGCTCGTGGACAAAAAGAGCACCGCATTCTCGGAGATTTTTGAAATTGTACAACTTTTCTGATGTACGACCTAACAAATTGAATGTGGAGCAGAGCGGACATTCCCACCAAGCCTCGACAGGAAAAAGTAACTTTTCAGAGCGAGACCACTGACGCAAGAGGTGCTAAAGTCTATAAATAGCAACATCAACACTCAGCACCGGGAGAGGAAACACACGAAAAAAGAGACGAAAAGAAGTTATGTGTAAGGGACATTCTTCCCTCGAGAACTCTCCTGAGAAGGAAGTTCTCCACCTTATTCCTCCATCACGCCGGCAAGCAAATAGCTCCGAAACGGATCCGTGCCAAGACATTGACACACTGCTCTCAACTAGTTTTACTTTCTGTTCATCGATTGTTGTTCATTTCCATTCTTTCATTCATATCTCTGTAACAAATGCTTTATCTTTACCAGTTAATATCATTATCATGTTCATCTTCATTTCTTTGTTCACCATAACACATGCATCTTCCATTACTCTCACCATTAGTCACTAAACCTCCATGGTGTGGGGGAAGATTGAGCGAGTAAGTCAATCCATGTTGAAGAAGTCAGCTAAGTTTATTGAACGCATGCTCAATGGCATCTTCACCTGCAAGAGCAGAAGTGAAGATGCTAATCCACCTCTCGAAAGAAGGTCGATAGAATGCGTTAACTAAATCAAGAAGTATTTCTAGAGATGGAAATGACCTTGCATTCGGAAATGTTGTCCCTGATCATCATAGAGATATGGTGACACAGGCGATCACCGGGACATGTAAGCCAAGGGAAGACGGAACCTTAGTTGCGTCCTCAACAGGATTGAAAAACTTGCGATATTCTTTTCCCCAAACCCATTCTCACTCTGATTCTATCCACGAGACTTGCCATTGAATTCTCTCACACATAATTTGCACAACTTCAGATTTATTTACCTTTTTATTCATTTATCATTGCATTTTACTCTTCAGCACCTCACAATCTTAATTTGATTACGGTCGCATATATCACTTCATTGTCACATTAGCATCGCAAATCCCCTTGTTCGATCTCGGATAATTTTGAGAAACTTGCGGTGGAATTATACTTGGTTTCATCGCAAGAAAACTTGTGACAAGCATAAACTACATGAACGCATTGATTGGCATTCTATAGTGAATTTTGTAGCATCGCATTTATTATCTGGTAGCGTGATTAAGACATCTCATATAATTTTGCGGTGGCATTTGATACGGGGTTAATACGATGGAATAATGGTGTAGAATGCGATGGTGGAATATGGGTTGTGCATGCAAGTTTTTTCAGCAAAATCTAAGTATAAATCTTACTAAGTTGCCTGGTAAGCCCAGGGTCGAACACAGGGACTAAGGAAACAGTATTCGATGGTAATTTTCGATTACTTTGCAGTAACAATTAAATCAATGCGTTGGTTGGTATGTTGTCTAAAGTATAAAGTTTATGCGGCGGGTTTGAGAAAAGAGTTAATAATACGAAAGTACAATCAGTATGAAAGGGAACAGATTGAGAAGGGATTTAGCTAACTGATAACTTGTAGAAATACAAGTTATTTATGCTGTTTTATTTAGATATTGCGACAAAAAGAGAGGAAGTTACTTCAGTAGTATAGAAATTGGCTGAGAAATACAAAAATTATGAAATGTCATAAACACACCCACTAACACCATTGCGATGGCGAAATAGAATGTTTCAGTCTTTGTTTTGCAGGAAATAGGTCACCGCATGCTTTAATGGCTCAAAGACTAAATGCACAACGCATCTACATCGCATGCCCCCATCAATCAAGAATGAAGAGATGATCAACGCAATGACAGTGCATGCGACAATCGATCCTGAGCTTTAGCGATCAACACATTTCAACCGCATGTGGTAATAAAAAACAACACCGCATGCGGCGATAGATGGAAGATGTGAAGAGCAACGCATTTGCGGACGATTCTGACAAGTGTACAACTTTTAGTTATGTATTTCTGATGGATTAATTGCGTAACAGAAAGGAATTTTCCATTCTACCATTTCAGGAACTACCATAATTAGACAGTGGGGACCACAAATTCAAAGAGCCAAGGTCTCGCTTATAAATAGCTTCTTCAAATTCGCTGAAAGATATACAGATACGGATACATATTCATATACATACTACTGATACATAGAGAGATATATTCACACTAGGAGAGAGAGGCTAGTCTGAAGCGACTTATAGAGTAAATCCGGGAGAACTCCGAATAGAGAAGTCTTCCAATTCCCAAAGCTGAAGCTCTGTGCAAGGGTCAATTCTACCGGGAAAGCAAGCCTAAGAGGGAAGCTTTCCTCTCCACCACATCCACACGCCGGCAAGCACAAATCTCCGATTGGGATCGGTGTCAAGACGTTGACACTCTTTCTGTATTTGTTTCTATTCTCTAACTCATCTTCTGTAATCCCTCATTCACAAACATATATCAAACGCTTAATTTTAGAATTAAATGTTATCATCGTCACCATTATCATCTTTTTGTCTCTTTCCATACGTTTATCATCCATTTTCTCCATGATGTGTTCTTAATCCCCAGGGTAAAAAGCAAGAATTAAGTGAGTGAGTTAATCGGTGTTAAGGAATCAATTAAGTTTAGCTAAAGCATGCTCGACGACATCTTCACCGTGAGAGCAGAAGTGAAGATGTTATTCCACCTATCGAGAGAAGGTTGGAAGAATGTGTTAACTAAAGCAAGAAGTATTTCCAGAGATGGAAACAACCTTGCCTTCATCACGTTTGTCCCTGTTTCACCATAGAGATATGGGAACGCGGCCGATCACCGAGAGGTGTACGCTAAGGGAAAGCAGAACCTTAGTTGCATCTTTAACGCAATTAACAAACTTGCATTGTTTTTACTATCTACTCTTTCTCTTTCTGATTCATCCATAAAGACTTGCCATCGCATACCACGATCCTTTGTAGAACTTCACAATCAGTCTCGAACTCAGTATCATGTATCATGTATCTTGTATCTTGTAGCATCTTAGTTTAGGATTTTATTTTAAACGCAATTTTATTTTATCAACGCAATTATATTTCATTGCAATTTAAGTTCCTGTATAAATAACCATTCTTTATTAATTGTAAAACCGGTCGCATGTATCACAAAAGTAATGCATTAACAAAAACAATCCCTGTGTTCGACCTCGGATTATTTTGAGAAACTTGCGTTGGAATTATACTTGGTTTCAGCACAAGAAACTTGTGACACACATTACTCTATCGCATACTACAAGCATATCATTAACAACGCATATTTAGAAGTAGTATCGCATAAAGACTAAAGATATAAAAACATCGTGTCAAGTCATGGCACAATGCATGCATAATAAGGACTTGTTCATTCATTCACATTCATATTTGTCCACACGCATAAGGATATAAATTTATGTCATCAGGAATGAAGGGGTAAATTGGCCAGCACAAGACCCTGTATTTCTTGCTACCGACTGCAACATCCCATTGAGGAACTATGCAGCGCCGAATCTGTATGACTTCTCGCCCAAAATTTCAAGACCCACGATTTCGGAGAACGTACGCTTTGAGGTAAGGTCGGTCATGTTTCAAATGATCCAAAATGCAGAACAATTCAGAGGTCTACAAGGAGAAGACCCACATGCTCATTTGACCAGCTTCGTAGAAATGTGCAATGCATTTTCCATATCTGGTGTGACTCCCGAAGAAATTAGATTGTATCTCTTTCCGTATACACTGCGAGATGAGGCAAGGAGGTGGGCTCAATCACTAGAGTCAAATGAAATAAACGCATGGGATTAGTTGGTCGAAAGGTTTATGAATAAATTCTTCCCTCCAGCCGTCAACGTAGGGAGACGGAAGGATGTGTTGAATTTCAAACAGAAGGGATATGAAACTTTGAGCACCGCCTGGGTGCGATTCAAATAATTAGTGAAGAACTGTCCGCACATTGGGATTCCCGATTGCGTTCTGATGGAGACTTTTTATAATGGCTTGGATCGATCAATGCAAGCAATTACTGATGCCTCTGCAGCAGAAGGATTAATGGACAAGACGTATACGATAACAAAGATCATCTTAGATTGCATTTCACGAAATACAAATGAGTGGATAAATAACGGGTATGAGGAAAAATGCTCGAAGCAAAGAAGAGCAGAAAGTGCCATTGTACCAGCTGATATAATGAACACCCTGGCTGCCCAGATGGCCACAGTAACCTCCCTCCTCCAGACTATGGCTACTCAACAAGGACATCTCTCTCAAAGTTCAGCACAAATCAATGCGTTGACGCAAGTGGCCACAATAAATTGCGTTCAATGCGGAGAAGGACACTCAGTGGACGCCTGCCTGTGGAATCAACAATCCGTATACTCTATTCACAATGAATCATTCAGCAACACCTACAACCCTGGTTGGTGGAATCACCCAACTTTCAGTTGGGAAGGGAATCACAACTAAGGGGGCCAAGGTAATCATCAGAACAGTCATCCTGGGAATCGAGGAAATCCTCCGATTTTCATTAATCTGAATCACAGCTAAGGTAATTCTCAAAGTGTACAACCCTAAAACCAATCGTCCTCTTCTGACACCTCTTGTAGTACCTCGTCTTTGGAAACATTATTGAAACAGTATACTGAGAAGAACGAGGAAATCAAGCAATCGCAAGTTTCCTCCCTTAGAAATTTAGAGGTACAGATTGAATAGCTTGCGATCGAACTTAAGAATAGAGTGCCTGGTACGCTTCCCAGCAGCTCAGAAGCACCGGGACCACGCGGTAAAGAGTAATGTCAAGCAATGACATTGAGAAGTGGCAAGACAATGGTCCCTGTGCCACTAGTACCGGATTCAATGAAAGGCCAGTAGACTTAATCATCAATAATGACCAATCAACCACGAACAACAGAACTACCAGTTCAGAAGACAATACATCTACAAAGAATGAATCTCAGCAAGACTCAGAATCAAAGTCACCACAACCTCCAGCTCCTAAAACACAGCAAGCAAAAGACCTCAGTGAATAACCAATTGAATAGGAAGTACGACGGGATCCTCCACCCTTTCTATCCAAGCTGAGAAAGAAAGATGACAGCAAACAATTCAAGAGGTTCCTAGATGTTCTCCGACAATTACATATCAACATTCCCTTAATAGAAGTGTTGGAACAAATGCCGAGCTATGTGAAATTCCTCAAGGACATACTTGCCAACAAGAGGAAGATCGGGGAGAATGAAACGATCGCATTAACATAAGAGTGTAGTGCGCTTTTTCAGAACAACATCCCCACTAAAATGAAGGATCCAGGGAGTTTCACATTGCCATGATCAATAGGGGGAAAAGAAGTCAGAAATGCGCTGTGTGACTTGGGGGCATGTATAAACCTAATGCCCTTATCAATCTTCAAAAAGTTAAATATCGGCAATGCAAGACCCACCACAATTATGTTGCAGTTGGCCGATAGATCAATAACGCATCCAGAGGGCAAAATAGAGGATGTACTTGTACAAGTGGATAAGTTCATCTTCCTTGCTGACTTTATCATATTAGATTATGAAGCTGACATTGAGGTGCCTATCATCTTGGGTCGCCCATTTCTCGCAACAGGGTGAGCATTGGCATGAGCTGACATTGAGGTGCCTATCATTTTTTATCGATGTACAGAAAGGAGAACTTACCATAAGGGTCGATGATCAGCAAGTTAAGTTCAACGTTCTCAATGTGTTGAAATACTCAAGTGATATGGAAAATTGTCAATATGTTGGAGAACTGCAAGAAGAACATTGGCACGAGCCTCAAGAAGAATCAGAGGAAAAAGACTTTGGGATCAGCGCAATGTGGGAGGAAAACTACGCCGCAATAAAAATTGAGTCAGATTTTGAAACAATCAAGTTATCTGAACGAACAACGCAACATACTAAGACATCCTTAGAAGAACCACCCATGTTAGAGTTGAAGTTATTGGCAGTGCACCTCAAATATGTCTATTTATGAGGCAATAACACTTTATTGGTTATAATTTCTACCTCAGTGAGCAAAGAAAAGGAGGAAGCACTTATTCATATCCTTAAGAACAACACAAAAGCCTTGGGATGGACCTTCGCGGACATTCGGGGGATCAATTCCTCGTATTGCATGCATAAGATTCATCTTGAAGAAGGAAAAACAGGATCTATAGAGAGGCAATGTCGTTTGAACCCTGCCATGAGGGAGGTTGTGAAGAAAGAGATAGTGAAGTGGCTTGATGCAGGCGTCATTTACCCTATATTTGATAGCAGCTGGATAAGCCCAGTGCAATGTGTTCCAAAGAAAGGGGGTATGACAGTCGTCACCAATAGCAAAAATGAGTTAATTCCTACAAGGACAACCACGGGGTGGAGAATATGTATGGACTACCGCAAGTTAAATCTGGCCACAACGAAGGACCACTTTCCACTCTCGTTTATTGATTAAATGTTAGATCGACTTGCGGGGAATGAATTCTTTTGCTTTCTTGATGGCTACTCAGGGTATAATCAAATTGTGATTGCGCCAGAAGATCAAGATAAAACAACTTTCATGTGCCCATTCGGCACATTTGCATTTTTTCGCATGCCATTTGGACTCTGTAATGCACCAGGTACCTTCCAAAGGTGTATGATGGCCATATTTTCAGATTTCTTGGAGGCGTCAGTCGAGGTATTTATGGATGACTTTTCTTTTTTTGGCAACACTTATGACTCCTGTTTATCAAATCTTGAAAAAGTCTTGAAGAGATGCATTGAAACGAATCTTGTTCTGAACTGAGAGAAATGCCATTTCATGGTTGAAGAAGGAATCGTGCTAGGTCACAAGATATCAAGGGCAGAATTGGAAGTTGATCAAGCAAAAATCAACGTAATTTCCAAGTTACCACCACCAGTCAATGTGAAAACGTTTAGGAGTTTTCTAGAACATGCAGGGTTCTATCGAAGATTCATCCATAACTTTTCTCAGATCGCAAGACCCCTAAGTGCACTCCTCGAGATTGATCGCGAATATGATTTTGATGACACATGCACTGAAGCATTCCACATGCTGAAAAATGCGCTCATCACCGCACCTACTCTGATTACGCCGGATTGGACGCAGCCGTTTGCATTGATGTGTGATGCCAGTGGATATGCAGTCGACGCAGTCTTGAGTCAGCGCAAAGACGGTTTTGCATCCTATCTATTATGCCAGCAAAACGCTGAATGATGCGCAGGAAAATTATACAACCACGGAAAAAGAAATGCTCGCAGTGGTATTTGCACTGATGAAATTTCGACAATACTTAATTGGAACAAATGTTGTGGTGTAGACTGATCATTCTGCGATCAAATACCTTATGACGAAGAAGGATGCGAAACCAAGACTGATAAGGTGGGTACTACTCCTGCAAGAATTTGACCTAGAGATTAAGGATCGAGAGGGCACTGAGAAACAAGTCGCAGATCATCTATCACGGCAAGAAAATTGCGACGTTCAGAAGAAAGAAAAAGACATTGAAGAAAGATTCCCTGATGAGCTACTTATGTTGATATGCATTAATATTCCATTGTATGTGGACATTGTAAACTTCATAGTTTGCGGCCATGTACCAGAAGACTATTCATACCAGCAGAAGAAGAAGTTGAGACACAAAGTCAAATTTTATTTCTAGGATGACCCCTTCTTGTATTGACTGGGACCAGATCATATTTTGCGTCGATGCGCTCCTGAGCATGAGGCCAAACACATTTCGGAATTTTGTCATGAGTACCCTTATGGAGGACATTTTGGGGGGCAACGGACCACCGCAAAAGTCCTACAGAGTGGCTATTTTTGGCCAACACTATTTAAGGACGCCCATGCCCATGTTGTGTAGTGCGACAGATGCCAAAGAACGGGGAACGTGTCCAGAAGAAATGAAATGCCTTTGACTTCAATCTTGGAAATTGAATTATTTGATGTATGGGGAATCGACTTTATGGGCCCATTTCCACCTTCAGAAGGTCATCAATACATTTTGGTCGCGGTTGATTATGTATCGAAGTGGGTGAGGCCATCGCATGCGCTAAAAACGATGTGGCCACGGTGGCAAAATTTCTCAAGAAAAATATCTTCACTTGATATGGAACGCCCCGTGCCTTAATCGGCGATGAAGGCTCACATTTCATCAACCACATCATCACCAACCTATTGACCAAATTTAATGTCAGCCATAGAGTTGCAACCGCATATCACCCACAAACCAATAGGCAGACAAAAATTTCTAACAGAAAGATCAAGACTATCTTGGAGAAAGTAGTCAGTACCTCCAGGACGGATTGGTCACCCAAGCTCGATGAAGCATTATGGGCATATAGGATTGCCTTAAAAACTTAATAGGCATGTCCCCATATGCTCTAGTCTTTGGAAAAGCTTGTCGTCTGCCTCTCGAGTTGGAACACAAGGCAATGTGGGCAAGCAAAAAGCTGAACTTTGATCTATCAAGCGCAGGGGAAGTCCAGAAGTTGTAGTTGAATGAGCTGGTCGAGTGGCGAATGAATGTCTACGAAAATGCCAAGCTTTATAAGGAGCAAACCAAGAAATGGCATGACGACCGCATAAGCAACCGGACGTTCTTCGAGGGTCAACAGGTATTTT
>NC_052351.1:71293880-71359307 GCF_009727055.1 Benincasa hispida | reverse complement strand
CCGCATCAAGACTATCTTTTCCCATGGCACAGTGGAGCTAACCACTAAAGATGGGAGCAGCGCATTCAAAGTCAATGGTCAACGAATTAAGCCCTACTATGGGGGCAATGTGGAACGACGCATGGAGACCATCGACTTAGGCAAGCAGGATTGACTACTTGCGGGGATGCTATTGTAGTAACTCTGAAAAACTTATTTCAATCCGCATCCCTACGTCTGTGTTTAATTGCTTTCTTTACAGCTTTCCTTTACTATTTTTTGCATTGTGTTATTTATTGTTTACTAGAATTAGCCTTTACTGCTTTATGAGTTTACTTTCAGTTTAATTCAATTGCGTTATTTCAATGTTGTGTTCAATTTCCTTCCTTTTCTCCATTATTTGCGTGGTTCTTAAATTTCTATGAATGACGAAATAAAAAGAAAATGAACACCGCAAAGTCTTATCGACTTGCATTGTTGATGAATTAAAAAGAAAAATAAAAATCGGTATGCATTGCGATGATGGGTGCATCTTACACTAACAAGATACACTTTGCGTCCATCTTACACAAATGCATTGCGCTGAGGGGCGTGTTGCGCGCGTATGTATTCTGCGTCCGTCCTTAGCGAAAACGCACTATGTCGAGGTAGTGTTGAGCTAGTAGAAATACTGTGCGCCTGTCCTCCAGAAATGCGCTGAGTTGAGGGGTATGTTACGCTAATGCATGTGTTCTTACTCGTCCTCTGCAAATATGCATTTGCGGTAACAGATGCACTGTGTTAATCTTTAACCTTGCACCCGTCCGAATAAAATACAAAGGATAAATTCATTTCATTATTCTTATGTATAGAAGCTATAACTTTATTTTTTGTACATGCTTAAATTTTGTGTTGCGATAATTGTAATTCTTTGTATACTTGGTTAATTTTAATACAGCTGAGTAACTATTCTTTCCATATGCGTTAGCCTCTTTACTTATCATCCCTTGTTAATTATTGCGATGTTCTTTATCTTTTATTTTGCGTTATTAATTGTGCTGCCATGATGAGTAATATGTATACCCTTAGCACCATTTCTTACACTTTGTACTTTCTGACTAACACCTAGATAATTCATAGCAATAGCACTGCTTTACCTTTTCTACTTCAAGACTCTGCTCAAACCTTTTTTTCAAAATTTTGACTAAGTGTTTTGTCTTTTCTATCCAAAACAACATAATGAGGACCTTGCGCATCTCTAAATTTTGGGGGTGGGGAAGGCTTGAGCCAGATGCGGTTATCATTCGGAAAATGCATTCATCATAAAAAAAAAAAAAAATTCATACAAACTCCAATGTCAGAGCAAGGGAAAATCTCAACCTGATAAGAGTTAAGTCGTGAAAGGAACCTGCTCGTAGTTGGATGTTCACATGACACCCGTGGGAGCAAGCTAAAACGAAGGTAGGTTTCCAAGATCGACGCAATATGAAAAGAAAAAAAAAAGAGAGAAAAATAAGAATATAAGAGACAACTCCTCTGACCAGCAAAAGTAAAACTTAGCTGAAAATCAAGAATTGAAGTTGAGATTGGTACACAACCATAGTTGGATGTTTGCATGACACCCGTGGGAGCAAGCCAAAATGAAGGGTGTAACCATGATCAACTGTCTCTAATAAAATGATGCAAACCAGACCAACGCATAAATACGCACCTAGTTGTTTTTGCAAGAAGAGGTAAACATTCTTTTCAAAACAAGAAGGGAATTTTTGGGTACAGGTTTGTTGTATAAAAGAATAAAGTAGAGCATGAGCTTGATGAATTATTAAAGGATAAAAGGAAATTGCATTGTTAAGTAATGTTCTAGAGGTGGAGCATTCAGAGCAACCAATCAACGTAAAGTGAGGATAGGAATTGAGTGAAATTTCCTTAGTTGAAGATATGCTTGAGGACAAGCATATATCTAAATTTTAGGGTGTGATAACTTGTAGAAATACAAGTTATTTATATTGTTTTATTTAGATATTCCGGCAAAAAGAAAGGAAGTTGCGTCGATAGTATAGAAATTGGCTGAGAAATACGAAAATTATGAAATGTCATAAACACACCCACTAACACCATTGCGATGGCGAAATAGAATCTTTCAGTCTTTGTTTTGCAGGAAATAGGTCACCGCATGCGCCCATTCATCTCGAGAATCAAGCGTGGGGCTTGAAGACCCTACCGCATTCCGGCACAAGCCCTACTCGCCGTCCCTTCTTCAGGTCCAAAAGAGCGTGATAGCTAGAGGTCGATCAGCCCAATTCGAAGTTTTTTCCTGGAAGTTTCAACCTTGTTAACTATGACAACAGTCGCGACTATAAACAGACTCGCGACTATGGCGGGGCGGTACGTTAATGGCTCAAAGACTAAATGCACAATGCATCTACATCGCATGCCCCCATCAATCAAGAATGAAGAGATGATCAACGCAATGACGGCGCATGCGACAATCGATCCTGAGCTTTAGCGATCAACACATTTCAACCGCATGTGGTAATAAAAAACAACACCGCATGCGGCGATAGATGGAAGATGTGAAGAGCAACGCATTTGCGGACGATTCTGACAAGTGTACAACTTTTAGTTATGTATTTCTGATAAATTGATTGCGTAATAGAAAGGAATTTTCCATTCTGCCATTTTAGGAACTACCATAATTAGACAGTGGGGACCACAAATTCAAAGAGCCAAGGTCTCGCCTATAAATAGCTTCTTCAAATTCGCTGAAAGATATACAGATACTGATACATATTCATATACATACTACTGGTACATAGAGAGATATATAGATATTGGGAGAGAGAGGGTGGTCTGAAGCGACTTACAGAGTAAATCCGGGAGAACTCCGAATAGAGAATTCTTCCAATTCCCGAAGCTGAAGCTTTGTGCAAGGGTCAATTCTACCGAGAAAGCAAGCCTGAGAGGGAAGCTTTCCTCTCCACCACATCCACACACCGGCAAGCACAAATCTCCGATCGGGATCGGTGTCAAGACGTTGACACTCTTTCTGTATTTGTTTCTATTCTCTAACTCATCTTCTGTGTTCATCTTCTGTAATCCCTCATTCATAAACATGTATCAAACGCTTAATTTTAGAATTAAATGTTATCATCGTCACCATTATCATCTTTCTGTCTCTTTCCATACGTTTATCATCCATTTTCTCCATGATGTGTTCTTAATCCTCGGGGTAAAAAGCAAGAATTAAGTGAGTGAGTTAATCGGTGTTAAGGAATCAATTAAGTTTAGCTAAAGCATGCTCGATGACATCTTCACCTGTGAGAGCAGAAGTGAAGATGTTATCCCATCTATCGAGAGAAGGTTGGAAGAATGCGTTAACTAAAGCAAGAAGTATTTCTAGAGATGGAAACAACATTGCATTCATCATGTTCATCTCTGTTTCACCATAGACATATGGGAACGCGGCCGATCACTGAGAGCTGTACGCCAAGGGAAAGTGGAACCTTAGTTGCGTCTTTAACATGATTGACAAACTTGCGATATTTTTACTCTTTACTCTTTCTCTTTCTGCCTCATTCATAAGACTTGCCATCGCATTTATCGATACTTTTGTACAACTTCACAGGTAGTCCTCGACCCCAGTATCATGTATCTTGTACCATGTATCATGTATCATAGTAGTTTACGAATTTACTTTATCAACGCATTTTTACTTTCATCGCAATTTATATTTCTGTACAAACCAACATTCTTTATTCATTATTAAAACCGGTCGCATGTATCACATAAGTATCGCATTTAACGACAACAATCCCCATGTTCGACCTCGAATCATTCTGAGAAACTTGCGTTGGAATTATATTTGGTTTCAGCGCAAGGAAACTTGTGACACACACTACTTCATCGCATACTACGAGCATATCACTATCAACGCATACAATTAGAACATAGTATCACATAAAATGTCTTTATCGCAAAACACTTTAGCGCATATAGAGCATCATTCATTCATTCATCAGCGCAATAGATAGACAACATTCCATTTTTACCGTTACAAGTTTATGGCAACATGAGCTTGTATCATTCATATTCATCATTGTCTTCCATAAAGATAAAGATACATTTTAAGTCAAACACTAACACTTCCTAAGATTGCGTTCATGTTATGTGATCATGCTATATACATACAACAAAAAGTCATCTCTCAATGCAAATGCTATGGCTTTTAGTTTTAGAACGCATGTGATGTATGCGATGATGTCTATAGGACTTACGTCTAAGCCTCTATTCTTGTCTATGCAATGATGAATGGCACACACATACACAAGGCGACTGCATACTACCATAACCTATTTCTAGGGTGCATGCAATGCATGTTGGCAAACAGAGCTTATCTTTAAGTCTCTATCTCTCGCTTATGCAGATCTAATCTTGCTTTCTCAAGTCTAGATTCTAACCTAGCTCTCTCAAGTCTTAGGTTCTTTCTTTAGACTCTCTCTCGAGTAGCTCTAAAAGGGTGATGGACGCAACATAAGACAAGATGATCGCATGTAATGAAGATCCTAGGTCATGTTAGTTAAGTACTTCTCAACCTATTCGAAAGTTTATTTACTCAGGCGTATTGTAAAGAGAGTGAACAAATGTAGAAATGCAGGTTCCATTCTATAAATGAAATCGAAATACAGAATGACAATGTGAAATAAAGATAAGGAGCCTAGTAGCAATTTCTTGCTTCCCAAGGCTTTACACTGTTTTCTCTACCATGCTTAAAAGATATTCTTGCTTTCGCAAGAGTCGACCCTCTCTCTGTTTTCCACGCTCCCTGGCACTCTCTCGAGCTGACCAAGATGATCTTCTGGCATCTTCTCTTTTCTCTTGCTTCCGCCTTCTAAGTATAAGGAAATTATGAACAAGGGCTAACTATCTTCTATATGGCTCAGCTGGAATGAAAAACCAAACTCAGAAAACTGAATGAACTGAGTAGAACTCCTTCAATGAAGGTGGCCTTCGGTATTTATAGAGCTTCAGTGTGAAAAGCTTTTTCTCTCAAATGATTGCACTGATGTGATGTCATTAATTCTCTGTCTGCATCGCCGAAAATTGCACCGAAAAGTTGAGTGTACTTGCTACAGTCTGTCGTTAACAACTTGTCAACTTAATTCGGAATCGATCGTCATCAGCTTTCTGTCCCATCGTGATTTATTAAGCTTTCACCTTGATGCGCCGGCTCTATACGACCACCTTCTTGAGTAGATTTTCGCGAACGCGATCGCATAGCCTTGCATTTGCAATCTCTTAATGTGCTCGGACATTAATTTCTTTGGATCGCAATTCCGCCTTGCGCTAATGCATTTTCTGCACAAAATACATAAGTTAGCTATTTTTAATGCGATGGACGCATGCGATCGCAATGTTATAAACTTAATGCTTTTGGACACAATTTTATATATTTTTACCGTCACAATCCTTCATTGTTTTATATCTTTGTGCTGCAATAATGTGCATTTCTGCCCATTATCACACCCCCAAATTTAAAACAATGCTTGTCCTCAAGCATAGACTAAAGATTTTCTTTTAGAAAGTCGACCGTCTTCTACTTTCCTAGACTTCTCAAGGTTGCCTTATTCAAATCCTATGTACCAAAATCTCCTTAATTCTTATTCGGGTCTCTTCTTAAAATATTTCTAAAATTTAGGGACTGCAAGTTTAACCTTAAAAAAGACTTTACTTGTTTCCAGGGCATCGCATGATTTATTTCAAATAAAAAAAAACTTTTCAACTGGGGTATTTTTAAATGATTTTGATCCTTACGTATTTTAGATATTTTTTTTCTATGACCTTGCGCTGATCCAAGTACCTAGCCTTCGTTTTGGTTTGCCCCCACGTGTGTCATGCGGACATCCAACTACGAGCAAGACGTTTTTTCTCAATCTAAACTCATGCCCATTTTGCAGCGGAGTTGCGATCATTTTATTTATGCGTTGATCAAGATTCCTACCTTCGTTTTGGCTTGCCCTCACATGTGTCATGGGGAAATCCAACTACGAGTAGGATCCGATCGCAACGTTATGATTTTTTTTTATTTGTAGAGCCTAAAAATAGAAAGGTTGAAAAGGAATACCGCACCCCCAAATTTAAATGCAGCAATGTCCTCACTGCTGAAAGATTGAAAGAAGTCATGCGATGCTCTTAGGAAATTTCGTAAAAAGTCAGTTTGAAAGAAAGCTGGTAGACCACTAACTTCTGGAAATATTTCATGAGTTGACTGTCCTAAAATTAAGTTGACTCTAGTATATACGAAAAAATAGAGGTATGTGTTTCATCATTGAAATCATAATTGGCAAAGAGAAATAATGCGGTGACTTACTAAATTAATTAATGTGTAAATGATTTCGCCGACTAAAGAGGATGCGATGATAAAATTATCAAAGCTAAAATACGATGCGAGAGTGCAAATTTGGAATAGACAAACTCAAGGAAAGATACAACCCCCAAATTTGTTTTGTCGCCCGCATTATTTGTGATCGCATCCTTTTTTGTGGCAAACTGGTTTCTTCTTTCATGTAGATCCTCTGCAATCATTCACCACGATCATTGCACAGAAAACATTGAGAGGGTCAAATAAAGACAGAGTTAGCAAAATCGTTACCATGATCGCAGTCTCCCCCCCCCCCCCTCCCACACTTTTTTAGATGCAATGAGACAAATATACGATAACAGATAAAAGAAGGGTAAGGAAGGTTCATGAATCATTGATAGGAAAAAAAAAGGATATTCCAAAAGAATTACGTCCCTGATGAGTTTGAGTCACATAGTAACGCAGGGACTGCATATTTCAATATGGGCTTTTTAGGTCCAAGGCGGCTTCCTCATCTTTTCTCGATTTTCTGGGATCTTGATTGCCTAAATCTGAAGCTTTTCCCCATTGGCGTTCATTATGATCTCCCCCTTGTGCACATCAATTTGAGCATGACCGGTCGAGAGGAATGGTCATTCTAATATGATGGGTGCATCTTCGTCTGCTTTATAGTCCAGAATGATGAAGTCTGCTGGTAAGATGAATTTGTCAATTGAGACTGCAGCATCTTTCAACTCTCCCTCGGGATGTATTCAGGATCTGTCCGTAAGTAGAAGAGTCTCCGTCATGGGCATTAGTTTGCCTATATTCAATCGTTTGAAGATTGATAGCGGCATTAAGTTTATACTCGCCCCAAGATCGCATAGTGCTTGACTAATGTAGACCCCTTCAATTGAGCAAGGTATCGTGAAGCTTCCTGGGTTGCACATTTTTTGTGGGACCATAGTATAGTAACCCTTGCGTTATTGCCACTGCAACGATCTTTTCTTCATCATTCTATTTCTTTTTCAATCTTTACAAAAATGGTGGTAGTTGTACTTCTTCTATCTCGTGTTCTAGAGGCTTGTAGGTGGGCGCAACTTCTAGGTTCATCTTCTCGGGCTCTTCTTTATCATATGTCAACGGGTTCTTGGTCTTCACCTCATTCGAGTTCGTCATGATGGGTTCTTCCCCTACTTCCACTGTCATTTTTTCGCTTAGCAAGGAGACTGCTAGGCATTGTTCCTTTCCTATACCCCCAGAGTTACGAGGGAGCTCAGTTGAGCTCAGAAACGCTCCTTGCGGTCTATTTTTGAGTTCGCTCGCAATCTTTCCTATCTGGATTTCAAGATTTCGGATGGACGTCACTTGATTCTGAAGCACTGATTCATTTTTCTCAATATACTACTTCAGCAAGCTCTCTAAAGATGAAGATTGCGGTGCCTGTGAACTGTTGGCTTGATTTTGCGGTTGACCGTTTGTTCGCGAAAAAAAATCCTGGTGGCCCTTCCTTTCATGCCATAGTTTGATAGCTTTGTTGTTGATTTTTCCACGCGAAATTGGGGTGGTTTCTCCACCCGGGGTTGTACGTATCGGAGAAAGGGTTATTCTTTATGAAGCATATTGACTGCGGATTCCTTGGGCATTCTTCAATCAGATGTGCTTCTCCACAGGTGACACAACTCGTGGTCGTTTGAGTGATTGCGTTGACTTTTCCTTTATGTGTTCCCGTGTAACTGATTGTGATGCCTTGTATCAAACTCATCATCGCAGTCATTTGGTTTTGTAGGGATGCGATGGCCCCATTATTTATGTCACTATCTTTAATTCTTAATCTGTGATCGCTTTCCCTCCAATCTTCATGATTCTTGGAAATGTGATCAAGGATATTCTTAGCCTCGCCATATGTCTTGTCGAGCAGATCACCAGCTGTTGTCGCATTGCAGCCGTCTGTGATGCGGGGTTCAAACCATGGTAGAAAATTTCCATCTGTAAGCAAATGGTAAGCCATTATGTGGGCAATCTCTTACCAGCCTCTTTGAACTCGCCCAAGCGTTACTAAGCGATTCGTCAATATCCTGTTCAAAATTAGTGATCAACTTCCTGCACATATCACAAAAATATTCAAACAATAAACCGTTAACCAATCCCTGGCAACGGCGCCATAAACTTGTAATGCAAATTTTTAATCTAAGCTACAAGTCCATGTCCCCGTTACCAGTTCCCCGGTAATGGCGCCATAAACTTGTTGACATAAATTTTTAATCTAAGCTACAAGTCCATGTCCCCATTACCAGTTCCTCAGCAACGACGCCATAAACTTATAATGCAAATTTTTAGTTTATATATATTACAAGCAAGGTTCAAGTCCATGCGATACTACTTCTAGATATGCGTTAATAATGAATGTTCTTGTAGTATGCTGTGCGTTGTCACAAGTTTCCTTGCGTTGGAACCAAGTGTAATTCCACGGCAAGTTTCTCGGTGTGATCCGAGGTCGAACACAGGGACTGTTTGAGGTTATTGCGTTATGTTTGTGATACATGTGACCAAGGGTTTTTTCTTCAATTTATAAAAGAGTTGTGTACAAGTATTTAAATATGCGATAAAGTAAAGTAAAGCGGTAAAGATGTGATAATAAAATAAATTGTGATAAAGTAAATCTAAGCTAAGATGATACAAGATACAGGTTTCATGATACAAGATACCGAGGTTGAGGCCGACTGTGAAGAATCTACAAAGATCGTGTTATGCGGTGACAAGTATTATGTGCAAAGCAGAAACAAAAAAGATAATTAATACAAATAGCACAAGTTCCTTAATTGCGTTAAAGATACAAGTACGGTTCCACTTTTCCCTTGGCGTATACCTCTCAGTGATCGGTTGCGTTCCCACATCTCTATGGTGAAACAGGGACGAACGTAATGAACGCAAGGTTGCTTCCATCTCTGGAAGTACTACTCACTTTAGTTAACGCATTCTCTTAACCTTCTCTCGACAGATCAGAATGGCATCTTCACTTCTGCTCTCATAGGTGAAGATGTCGTCTAGCATGCCTATCACACCCCCTCCCTAGCCTTAACCCCCCAAGACCTGGAAGGGAGCATGGGGGTACACCAGTAGTATTCTAAGACAATATTTAAATTCAACATTTCTCCCCTTATCTATTAAAGACTTCAACATGTTTACAACACTCTATCTAACTTTCATACACATAGTTCAATTTCCTATATTCTTTATTACATGATCTGAGTCATGCCTTGAGAATTTACCAAGTCCTGGTGTGTTGGTGGTTAGTAGACTCCTTCCTGAACGCTTCGCTCTGCTACCTCTGTCTCTTATACACATCTAGATGTGTATAAGAGACAGAACTATATTATCCCGCCAAGCACCTTTTATTAAGCATGCTAACTTATGTAATTTGGGTATAATCTCAGTTTCCATAGCAATTTCACAAACAATATCATGGAAACAACATAACATCATAAGCATGCATTTGACACTTACATATGCATTTATCCACATATCAACACATAAAACTAAGTAAACACTCACTGTTAGCAAGTTTTTCCACTAAAATCACCTTGAGAATACCTTTCTGAGAATTCCTCTATATCAATGGAAATTCCCCAATTAATATTTGTTATATCAATAAATAATGTCAAACTAGCCAAAATACTATTATATAATGAAAACACCAGCTTACCCTACTCCAATTTAGCCAAAATACCAAAATTAGACTCTTTAGAGGTTATTTGGACCGTGGTAGGCAGCTAGGCGTTGGGCAGTAGGCAGGGTGGGTGTGCTGTGCCGCACAGGGGATTGGCGCGTTTGGACGTGCATTGCGTTGGGCGTGTGCTGGGCATGATGCATCGTACGGGGGAGGCAGCTGCGTTGGGTTGGCGTGCGGGATGGGTCGAGCGAGATGCGCGTGGACAGACAGACACAGCGCTGCGTGTTCGCAGAGTGTGGGCTAGCTATGCGTCCGGCTGACTTAATGCCTCACCAACACAACCTTGTTTCTTTTGATCTATAATCAACTTGGCAGCCTAATAACTCAAACGTCACTCTCTAAATATGCTCTCAACACACAATTTAAGTGATGGTATGAATAAATTCCTCCTGCCCAACCCCTCTATTTATAGCCATTTCAAACTCACCCCATGGTGACAATTCAACTCCCATTTGTCTCACTTTGGAGCTGCCAACACTCAGCCTACCTAGCCTAGCCTTGAGTTGTTCTCATTTCAGCTTGCCAACCAAAATCTCCCTTTTTGCATGAAATCTATTTGACCCACCTTCTGCTTGAGGTGATAAAACTTCAATTGCATGAAATCTCTTTTGTCCACCTCCTACTAGAATTTTGCGTGATCCTTCTTTTGCCACCTAAATAACTTAAATATTCACATATTTCTCTACTTAAATTGTTTAAGACTTATGCTCGTATACCATTGGCATCCTCCCTTGAAGTTTTCCATCAATTAGCCTTACTCTTTATCCTTAACGCATAGCAACTCACCTTTCCTTCATCAAAGTCCCACTTAGCCAATGCATGAGTTGGCCATCACCAACGCATAGGATTGCTGCTCACCCTCGACGCATGGCATGCTAGGTGTGCTTGCTCTGCCTACTAAGCATGGACGCATGGTGTGCTGCCTAGGCACTTGCACACTTGGCTGCATAGGCATTCTCGGCCACGTGGGCGTGTCTCGCTTCATGGGCGTGCACTTGGCATAGCGCATCGACGCATGGCTACTCGGCAGACTCGGTAGTGCTTCGACGCATAGGATGGCTTGCCCGCTTGCCCATTCGATGCATAGGCAGGGCACTTCAGCATAACACCATCGATGCATGGGCTGCGCACTCGGCACTACACCATCAACGCAATGGGCTGCGCGCTTGACGCACACCATCAACGCATGGGCTATGCGCTTGACGCATGGCCTGTGCGCTTGTCCTTGACGCATGGCAGTGTGCTTGGCGCATGGCCTGTGCGCTTGGCTTCAACACATGGCCTGCGCGCCTAGCATGCTTCTCGACGCATGCTTTCTGCCTGTGTTCGCATGGCTTATGTATGCCTTTGCGCTGGTTGTATGCAACCCTTAGCCTTTTTCTAAGTTTTCTTACTTCCATCGTCCATGCCTTCTTACGTCCAACATGTTTTAAGCCCTTCATAGGCGTTTAGATTTTCAGTCACCCTTTTTGGATAACTTTTGATGTTTTTCTCCCTTTGCCTCACTATCCTTACTTAGGATTTTTCTATTTAACCTCCCACTTTAGATTTAGTGTTAGGGTCTTACAATGCCTTAGCTAAACGCATTTATCTCTTTATCACAGATTAAGTTACTCGTTTACTTCATATTAATTACCAAGGGATTAAGAAAATTTCATGGAGAAAACGATTAATGGAGGAACAGAAATAGACAGAGAAGTGGAAATGGAAATGATCGAGACATTCAATAAAACTATTTAGCATCTGATACATGATTTATGAATGAAGAGATTAAGAGAATGAAATACAATTGATGAAATAGAGTTAGAAACAAATACAAATAAGCGCCAACGTCTTGGCACCTATCTGGATGGAGATTTGTTGCCAGCGTGGATGGATCGTGTGGAAGGATGAGCTTCCCTCTAGGCTTGCTCAACCGGTACCAGGGATCTAAGCACAGAGCTTCACGGCGGGGATTTGGCAGAATTGCATTGAGACTCACCTCTCGGCCTTGTCTCTTCTCTTCCTGGATTTCTTCCGATCAGTACTCAGCTCAGCCTCTCTCTCAATAATCTAGCATCAATTAGCCCTCGTATCAAGTATATCTTCTCTGAATTCTATGGGGGTATTTATAGGTGAAAAGCTTTGACTCTTGGCTTGTGGACCCCACTTATTATTACGAAAATTCTGAAGATGGAGGAATAAATATTCCTTTTGTTATGCAATCAGACCGTCAAATCTGCACAACGATTAGTTGTACACGTGTCACAATCCTTCGCGTTTGCATTGCTCAGCTGCATCTTTCGATCAGGTGCTCGCATGTGGTGTTTTTTTTATTACCGCATGCGGTTGAAATTCAGCCCGGGATCGACTATCGCATTGCGCCGTTATTACGTTAATCGTCTCTTCATTGTTGATTGAGGGGCGCAATGTGACAGAGATGCATTGTTCAGTTTCTCTCTGAGCCTTGATCGCAAGCGATGACTTGGTTTCCTACAAAATAGAGTAGAAATATCCTCTTCTACCATCTTATGATTAGTTAAGTGGGTTGATTTATTGCCGATTTCAAATTATTGTATTTCTGAGCTAATTTTCATACAATTGACGCATATTTACTCTCTTTTGGCCGCAATATCTGAATAAGGTAGCATAAATAACTTGTATTTCTACAAGTTATCAGTCGTTTGAGTGATTGCGTTGATTTGCCCTTTATGCGTTCCCGTGCTATTGATTGCGATGCCTTGTATCAAACTCACATCGTAGTCATTTGGTTTCTGTAGGGATACGTCGCCCATTAGTTGCGTCACTATCTTTAATTCTTAATCTATGATCACTTTCCCTCCAATCTTTTATGATTCTTAGAAATGCGATCAAGGATATTCTTAGCCTCGCCATATGTCTTGTCGAGCAGACCACCAGCTACTGCCACATTGCAACCGTCTGTGATGCAAGGTTCAAACCATGGTAGAAAATTTTCCATATGTAAAATCTGGTAAGCCATTATGTGGGCAATCTCTTACCAGCCTCTTAGACCTCGCCCAAGCATCACTGAGTGATTCGTCAATATCCTATTCAAAAATTAGTGATCAACTTCCTCCTTCTGGCGTTCTTCGTCGGAGGAAGTACTTCTTTCATGAACTTCTCAACTACTTTCCCATGAATGTAATCTCCCCTGGTTCGAGAGAATAAGCCCATTTCCGTGCCTTTGTCACACAACAAAAAATGGGAACAATGTTAATCGAACCCTCCTCAGCGAAGATGTTTAGGGAACAAACGTATTGCAGATCTCGATAAATCTCCAAGGTGGGCGTGCTAGCCTTCGCCACGCCTACACCAAATTGTCTGTTAGTTTGGATCATCTATAGCATCACCGGTTTCATTTCGACCTCCGATTCGTCAAGAGTTGGCCTCATGATTCCTGGTTGAGAAATCATAGAGGTTGGCAATGTTGATGGGCCAATTGCGGTCGTTCGCCAAGAGGATAGGATTCGCAATGATATTATTTGCATTTGGTGCTCTATCTTCTGGTTGCTCCGCCATGTTTGGATCATTCTCTTGTTGTTGTTGTGGCAGTTTTTCTTCTTCTTCTTCAGAAAGTTTTCTCGACCTCTGGGTCGTAATCGGGCTCAGGATTTTGTCCTTCGCTCATACAACACCCGTTTCTTTCCTTACCTAAGGAGAAGCAGTGCACATAGACGGAGAGTCTGTAAAGAAATAAAAAAGTTATGTTAGACAATGTATTGCCGTAGTCCCTGGCAACGGCACCAAAAACTTGATGCGTGGTTAATGCGATGGAATAATGGTGTAGAATGCGATGGGGAATATGCGTTGTGCATGCAAGTTTTTCTCAGCAAGATCCAAGTATAAATCCTACTGAGTTGCTTGGTAGTTTTTCTCTCGAATGATTTCACTGATAGATGTCATTAATTCTCTGTCTGATGCGTCGAATCATTGTCACCCAAAAGTTGAGTGTACTTTTTACAGTGTGTGATTAACGGCTTTGTCAACTTAATTCGGATTGACCGTCATCAGCTTTCTGTCCCCATCGTGATTTATTAAACTTTCACCTTGATGTGTCGGCTCTATGCGGCCACCTTCTTGAGCAGATTATTGCGAACGCAAACGATAGCATAGCCTTGCGGTCGCAATCTCTTAATGCGCTCAGACGTTAATTTCTTTGGATCACAATTCTGGTTTGCGCCAATGCATTTTCTGCACAAAATACATAAGTTAGTTGTTTTTAATGCGATGGACGCATGCGATCGCAATGTTATAAACTTAATGCTTTGGGATACAATTTTATATTTTTTACCGTCGCAATCCTTCATTGTTTTATATTTTTATGCTATATAACGTGCATTTTGCCATTATCAGCATTCCACTGCACAAACAACAAGTTTTTGGCGCCGTTATCGGGGATTGGCGACTTAGTGCTTGATATTTTGTGATATTGTGCAGGACAGGTTTTTAGCAGACGTGTGCTTAAGTGAAGAGTAGCTGACGGTGCATGAGTACTATAAACAAATCCAAAATTCAACGTCGACCCAGAAATTGAGAGGACCTTTCGCAGGAGAGCACGCCAAAATCATAATAGGCATCGCAGCGATATGGCGAACAACACAATGAAAGGCCCGAAGTAAATCAAGGAATGAATCGGCCGCCGCAAACTCAGTCTTCTTGGCTGCTGATTGCATATTTCCTATGAGCAACTATGTGGTGCCCAATTTATATGATTTTTCGCCTGGTATCGCAAGACCAACAGTGGAAAAAAACATCAGGTTCGAGATAAAACCTGTTTATGCTCTAAACGATACAAAACGCGGGTCAATTTGGAGGTTTGCAAGGAGAAGACCCACATGCACCCTCACAGTTTTGTCGAGATGTGCAATACATTCTCCATTTCTGGCATGACACCGGAAGGCATCAGACTCTATCTATTTCCTTACACACTCAGAGATGAAGCCAAGAGTGGCCCATTCTTTGGAACCAAACGAGATTAAGTCTTGGGACAGTTGGTAGAAAGATATATGAAGAAGTTATTCTCTCTCGCCGTTAATGCAAGAAGACGACGGGAAGCACTAAATTTCGAGCAGAGAGACAATGAAACTCTAAGCACAGCATGGGTGCGCTTTCGACGTCTGGTGAATAACTATTTGCATATTGGGATTCCAGATGATTATTATGGAAACTTTCTATACTGGCCTGAACAGGGCGACGTAAGCAGTCGCAGACGCCTCAATAGCAGGAGGTTTATGGATAAGACTTATACTGAATCGAAGTCATCCTAGATCGCATATCACGAAATACAAATGATTGGGTTGATGATGGATATGGAGGCAGTAGCACAGAACGAAGAAAACAGACAGAGCCATTGTACCGATGGACATAATGACACGCTGGCCGCCCAGATGGCCGCAGCCACCTCATCCTACAAACCATGGCCATAAATCAAGAAGCACTCTCTCAGAATACAACGCAAGCCAGTGCACTGACGCAAGTGGCAACGATAAGTTGTATACAATATGGAGAGGCTCATTCAGTGGAAGCCTGCCCGTCGAGCCAACAATCTGTATGCTCGATCCACAATAAAACCTTCAACAACACATATAACTCAGGTTGGAGAATCATCCCAACTTCAATTGGGGAGGGAACACTTACTAGGGAGGCCAAAGGAATCTGCAAACCAATTATTTAGGTAATAAAGGAAATCCTCCAGGCTTTCGTCACAAGGGTCAAGGCCAAAATAATTATCAGAACAGACAACCCACAACAACCCTCTTCATCCAACACTTCATCCAATTCATCGTCCTTATAATTACTGCTCAAAGAATACATACAGAAGAATGACGCGTTCATTCAATCGCAATCATCTTCCATTAGGAATTTGAAGGTACAGGTTGGGCAGCTTGCGACCGAATTGAAAAATAGACCACCTAGTACACTACCAGTAGCTCAGAATCACCAAATCTAGTGGAAAAGAACAATGTCAAACGGTGATATTGAAAAGCTGTAAAAAGGCAGTTCCCGTGTCAATAGTACCAGAATTAGTAGAACGATAAGAAAAAGCAGCCACCAACAATGACCACTCGAATACGAATAGCAGAACCACCAATTTGGAAGCAATGACCACTACGTAGAATGAATCTTCACAGACCCCAAAACTAAGGTCATCGTAAACACCATCACCGGAACAATCTCCAGCCCAAGATCAATACAACATAGTTACATCTCACTTCTTAAGTACCATTGATTCCTCTAATGAACAATACAACATAGTCCAACTAGTGTGAACACCTCTTGGGCCAAGAGAAGGTGTGTGGTGCCACATCGTTCAAGCCCTGGAATCAGCCCTTAAGGGAGCTATCTATCTACTTACCCCTGCCTCGGGAAGGAGTGAATTCCATCTTGTGTAGCTGAGTTCCTAGCTCCTAAATCAGACGAATCCTCAAAATGGTAGGTTTGAATCGGCGACCTGGCACTCGCACCCATACAAATCAAATGACTGCCCTCAATGGCAGGAGTTCCCAACTCACTCAGGATTGAGGTCATGTTACCTATGGTCATCCTGGTGAAGTGAAGTCTCTGTCATGAATGGTGTTATATAACGAGACGTTACACTTCGTGGTCAGGTCTTATACAAACTCTTTGTATAGGATGCCCCCGCTTGCATGTCCCCAACACAAATGATTAGGATCAGACCATCTGTAACAAGTCGCAACACTTATGACCATTCCACAAAGCGGGCCGTATCCGTAGCGTTACCAGGATAAGGTTTCCCTCCTATATCCATATACTACAGACCATTTTGGTTATCACTAAGACATGATCCACTTGTATGTCAACACATACATGCTTGAGTCACATACAGATAACCAGGGATTTTATGTATATTGGTTTGTGATAAATCAAATTAAACAAGCAACTGAGCAAAATACTAGATGTGAAGTAAATATCATATATTATACAACACAAGAGTTCGTACAAACTGTTTACAAACTACAGGACACGAGACTTTAGGGCATCAACCCCAACAATCTCCCAATTGTCCTAAAGCAAAAGTGGGGTGTACAAAAAAACTAGTACAAAACAATAAACTTGGGCATAAAAGCCCAGTACAATAAAATCTTCCACTTGCCCTAGTTCAGCCGCGGGCGATCCTAAAGACCCATGCTCCGTAGGTGACCCTCAAGACTGTAGCTAAGAGAGCCTTCATATACGGGTCAGTAACATTAAAATGGCCTGGGTTAGGACTGATTCGTCTCATCTCCTCAACCTCTTGAAATGTCTTAGGACACATGTCCTTAGACAAAGTGACTCCATGCCTGAATGGCAAAAGGCCCCTCTTGGAGTCCTACATTGAGTACTTGAGCAAATCTTGTCAATGTACGATGCCTGAGACAGTGCTAGCACTTTGTTCTTACGATCCCAAAAGATCTGTATACCTAGAAGGAACTGAGCCTCTCCCAAATCTTTCATTGGAATTGGGTCGCTAGCCAGTTCTTGACTGTAGTCAGTAGACCTACATCATTCCCAATGAGTAGGATATCGTCTACGTACAACACTAAGAAGACTACTGAAGCGTTGACGATCTTCTTGTAAACACAAGGTTCATCAACGTTTTAGTCAAATCCATATGACTTGATCGTAGTATCAAACCGTGTGTTCCAAGATTGAGATGCCTATTTCAGTCCATAAATGGACTGATTCAGTTTGCAAACCTTTTGCTCTTGACCTTGGGCTATGAATCCCTCGGGTTGCACCAAGTAAATGGTCTCCTCAAGATTGCCATTTAGAAAGGCCGTCTTGATGTCCATTTGCTAGATCTCATAATTATAATAAGTTGCAATGGAAAGGAGGATGCGAATTGACTTTAACATGGCAATAGGCGAGAAAGTCTCCTCATAGTCGACTCCCTCTACCTGGGTATAACAATTTTCCACAAGTCGAGCCTTGAAGGTCTGTACCTTCCCATCAGCACCCCGTTTACGCTTGTAGCTCCATTTATAACCTATAGGGCAAACTCCATCAAGTTGATCTACAAGATCCCATACTGAGTTGAAGTACATCAACTCCATCTCGAGATCCATGGCCTTGACCCATTCATCTCGGTCAACATCCTCCATTGCATTTCTATCCCCGCCGTGGAAGCTCTGTACTAAGGTCACTTCTACCGAACGAGCAAGCCTGAGAGGGAAGCTCTTCTCTTCATTCATTCCATTCGCCGACAAGCAAATCCATCGTTCAGATCTGTGTCAAGAGGTTGGCACTCTTCTGTATTTGTTTATATCTCTTCATCATCAATTGTATTCATCTTCTTAATCTCTATCATTCACACCATGTATCAGACGCTAAATATTAGTATTGAATGTCATGATCATTTTCATCTCCATCTTTCTATCTATTTTTGTTCATCCATGAGTCACTTTCTCCACGATGTTTTCTTAATCCCTTGGCAATTAGAATGAATTAAACAAGTAAATTAATATGTGCTAAAGAAATAAATATGTTTAGCTAAAGCATGCTAGACGACATCTTCACCAGTGAGAGCAGAAGTGAAGATGCCATTCTGCCTGTCGAGAGAAGGTTAGAAGAATGCATTAACTAAAGCAAGAAATACTTCTAGAGATGGAAGCAACCTTGCGTTCATTACGTTCATCCCTGATTCACCACAGAGATGTGGGAACATGGCCGATCACCGAGAGGTGTACGCCAAGGGAAAGCAAAACCTTAGTTATATCTTTAACGCAATTAATAACTTGTGATGTTTATACTAGTTATCTTTTCTATTTCTGTTTGTATAATCTTCACAATCAGTCTCAAACTCAGTATCATGTATCAGTATCCTGTATCTTATATCATAATAGATTAGGTTTACTTTTATCGCACTTTATTTTATTATCGCAATTTTAATTTACCGCACAATTTTACTTTACTGCAACTTTAAATACCTGTACACATACAACTTTTATTAATTGTAAAGCCGGTCGCATATATCACGAACGTAACGCATTAACTAAGTAATCCCTGTGTTCGACCTCGGATCACTCCGAGAAACTTGCGGTGGAATTATACTTGGTTTCAACGCATAGTATACTACAAGCATTTCATTAATAACGCATACATCTAGAAGTAGTATCACATAAAGTCTTAATAAGCATAACACATCATTCACAGTCCATTTCCATTCCAAGTCAACAAGTTTATGCCAACATGAGCTTGTATGATCCATCATTCATCGCCTGCCACATGCTTATTTAGAAACATCGCAAATTTTATGCTTGTCAAGTTTATGGCGCCGTTGCCGGGGGTTGGTAACAGTTTTTGTTGAGTATGTTTGTGATATTTTGCAGGACAGATCTCTTTGTACTGGCTGTTTATTGCGAAGAACAGTTTGATGGCTTATGAGTACTGAAGTGATCTAGAAATTCAAGCTGACCTAGAGATCCAGTGTATTTTTTGCGCAAGAGCACATCAGGGCTGAATTAAGCAGTGAAGAAGCATGGCTAATAATGACGAAGCACCCATAGGGAATCAAAGGGAAAATTGGCCAGCGCAAGATTCCATACTTCTTGCTACTGACCGCAACATCCCTATGAGGAACTATGCAGTGGCGGATTTTTATAACTTCTCGCTAGGAATTTCAAGACCCATGGTTGAGAAGAATGTAAGCTTTGAGATAAGACCGATTATGCTGCAGATGATTCAGAATGTGGGGCAATTCGAAGGATTACAAGGAGAAGACTCACATGCTCATTTGACGAGCTTTGTAGACATGTGCAGCGCATTCTCCATGCCTGGTGTGACTTAAGAAGGACTTTAATTATATCTCTTCCCGTATACACTACGGAATGAAGCAAAGAGGTGGGTTCAGTCGTTAGAGCCAGATGAGATTAACGCATGGGACCAGTTGGTCGAAAGGTTCATGAGTAGATTCTTCCCTCCAGCCGTCAATGCAAGAAGATGGAGGGATGTGTTGAATTTTGAACAAAAGGGTTATGAAACTTTGAGCATCTCCTAGGTGCGATTCTGACAATTAGTGAAGAGTTGTCATCATATTGGGATTCCCAATTGCATTCTGATGGAGACTTTTTACAATGGCTTAGATCAACCAACGCAAGCAGTTGTTGATGCCTCCGTAGCAGGAAGATTAATGGACAGATTGTATACGGAAGCCAAAAGCATCTAAGATCATATCTCGTGACATTCAGATGAATGGTTGGATACCGGGTTCGAGGAAAGAGGTCTAGAGCAAGAGAGAGCAGAAGATGCCGTTGTACCAATTGATACCTGTCTCTTATACACATCTAGATGTGTATAAGAGACAGGAGCATACTGGTCAAAAAAATGACCACAATGAACTTGCTCCTTCAGACTATGGCTAATCAAAAAAGGCATCTCTCTCAATGTTCAGCGCAAGTTAATGCGTTGACACACGTGGCCACAATTAATTACGTTCAATGTGGAGAGGGACATTCAGTGGAAGTATGCCCATGGAATCGACATCTCGTATAATCTGTCTACAATGAACCGTTTGGCAACATCTATAACCCTGGTTGGCGGAATCACCCAACTTTAAGTAGGGACGGGAATCACAACCAGGGGAGCCACAGTTTTCATCAAAATAGTTATCAAGGGAATCGAGGCAACCCTCCAGTCTTCATTAATACGAACCATAGCCCAGGTAATTCTCAAAGTACACTACCCTATGACCAATTGTTCTTATCTGATACCTCTTGTAGTACCTCGTCTCTGGAGACATCATTGAAGCATTATATCGAAAAGAGCGAGGCAATTAGACGATCGCAAGCTGCCTCCCTTAGATATTTGGAAGAGCAGATTGAACAGCTTGCGATTGAGTTGAAGAATAAAGCATCTGGTATGTTGCTTAGCAGTTCAGGAGCATCGGGGCCATGGGGTAAAGAGCAATGTCAAGTAGTGACATTGAAAAGTGGTAAAACAATAGCCCCTATGCCACCAGTGCCAGATTCAATAATCAGACCAGTGGATTTAACCGTCGATGATGACCAATCAACCAATAATGGCAAAATTACCAGTTCAGGAGTAAGTACATCTACAAGAGATGAATCTCATCAAGACTTGAATTCTAAATCAACGCAAGCTCCAGTCACTACAACACAGCAAGCACAGGACCTCAATGAACAACCAACTAAACAAGAAGTACGGCGGGATCCTCTACCTTTCCCATCCAGGCTGAAGAATAAAGATGATAGTAAGCAATTTCAGAGGTTCCTGGACCTTCTTCGACAACTACACATCAATATTCCCTTAATAGAAGCTCTGGAATAGATGCCGAGCTATGTAAAATTCCTCAAGGATATACTTGCTAACAAAAGAAAGATTGGGGAGAATGAAATAGTTGGGTTAACATATGAATGCAATGCGCTGTTTCAAAACAACATTCCCACCAAAATGAAAGATCCTGGGAGTTTTACATTGCCCTGCTCAATAGGAGGGAAGATGGTCGAAAACGCGTTGTGCGATTTAGGGGCGAGTATAACCCTAATGCCCTTGTCGATCTTCAAGAAGCTGGATATCGGCAACGCAAGACCAACCACGATTATATTATAGTTGGCCGATAGATCATTAACGCATCTTGGGGGCAAAATAGAGGATGTACTCGTGCAAGTGGATAAGTTTATCTTCCTAGAAGACTTTATCATATTGATTTACGAAGCTGACAGAGAAGTGTCTATCATCTTGGGTCGCCCATTTCTCGCAACAGGGCGAGCACTGATCAATGTACAAAAAGGAGAACTCACCATCAGGGTAGACGATCAGCAAGTGAAGTTCAACATTCTCAATTTTGGAATTGGTACGAGCCCCTAGAAGAGTTAGAGGAAGAAGATTTTGGAATTGGTGCAATGTGGGAGGAGAAGTGCGCCACAATACAAGTTGAATCAAATTTTGAATCACTCAAGTTATCTGAATGAACATCGCAATGCACTAAGCCATCCTTGGAAGAACCACCCGTGCTAGAGTTGAAGTCATTGCCTGTGCACCTCAAGTATGCTTATTAGGAGGTAACAACACATTACCAGTTATCATTTCTGTCTCATTGAGTAAGGAGAAGGAAGATGCACTCATCCAGATCCTGAGAAACAACACAAAGGCTTTAGGATGGACCTTGGCAGACATTCGAGGAATCAATCCCTCGTATTGCATGCACAAGATTCATCTGAAAGGAGGAAAAACGGGATCGATAGAAAGGCAACGTCGCTTAAACCCTGCCATGAGGGAGGTTGTAAAGAAAGAAATAGTGAAATGGTTGGATGCAGGCATCATCTACCCAATATCTGATAGCAGTTGGGTGAGCCCAGTGCAATGCGTTCCGAAGAAAGGGGGGATGACAGTCGTCACCAACGACAAGAATGAATTAATTCCCACAAGAACAACTATAGGGTGAAGAATCTGTATGGATTACCGCAAGTTAAATTTGGCCACTAAAAAGGACCACTTCCCACTCCCGTTTATTGATTAGATGTTAGACAGACTTGCTGAGAATGGATTTTTCTGTTTTCTTGACGGTTATTCAGGGTATAACCAAATTGCAATTGCATTGAAGGATCAAGATAAGACAAACTTCACGTGCCCATTTGGTACATTTGCATTCCGTCGCATGCCGTTTGGACTCTGCAATGCACCAGGCACTTTCCAACGATGTATGATGGCGATATTTTCAGATTACTTGGAAGAGACAGTCGAGGTATTCATGGATGATTTTTCAGTTTTTGGCAATAATTATGACTCATGTTTATCTAACCTTGAGAAAGTCTTAAAGAGATATGTGGAAACGAATCTTGTTCTAAACTGGGAAAAATGCCACTTTATGGTTGAAGAAGGAATTGTACTGGGCCATAAAATATCGAAGGCAGGGTTGGAAGTTGATCACGCGAAAATCGATGCAATTTCCAAGCTACCCCCACCAGTGAACGTGAAAACAATTAGGAGCTTTTTGGGACACGCTGGGTTTTATCGAAGATTTATTTGCAACTTCTCCTAGATCGCAAGGCCTCTAAGTGCACTCCATGAAGTTGACCGTGAATATAATTTTGACGATGTGTGCACTAAAGCATTCAACACATTGAATGATGCGCTCATCAACGCACCCATTCTGATTGTGCCGTGCGCCGAACTGGATACAACCATTTGCATTGATGTGTGATGCTAGCGGATATGTAGTGGACGCAGTTTTGAGTCAGCACAAGGACAAGGTTTTACATCCTATCTACTATGCGAGTAAAACATTGAATGATGCGTAGGAGAATTATACAACCACGGAAAAGGAAATGCTCGCAGTGGTATTTGCACTGGAGAAATACCGACAGTACTTAATCAGAACAAATGTGGTGGTGTACACTGATCACTCTGCGATCAAATATCTGATGACAAAGAAGGATGCGAAACCGAGACTGATACGGTGGGTGTTGCTCCTACAAGAGTTTGACCTAGAAATCAAGGATCGGAGGAGCACCGAGAACCAAGTAGCTGATCATCTGTCAATATTAGAAAATTGCGAGGTTTAGGAGAAATAAAAAGATATTGAAGAAAGATTCCCCGATGAGCTGCTGATGTCAGTAGGCATTAATGTTCCCTAGTATGTGGACATTGTGAACTTCATCGTTTGCAGCCAAGTACTAGAAGATTATACTTACCAGCAAAAGAAGAAGCTGAAACATGACGTCAAATTTTATTTCTGGGACGATCCATTCCCTGTCTCTTATACACATCTAGATGTGTATAAGAGACAGCTATAACATAGTCGCAGTTGATTATGTATCAAAATGGGTTGAGGCCATCGCATGTGCCAAGAATGATGCGGCCACAGTGGCAAAGTTTCTTAAGAAGAATATTTTTGCCCCTGTCTCTTATACACATCTAGATGTGTATAAGAGACAGCTTTGGGGGGTAGCGGACCACGCAAAGGTCCTACAGAGTGGCTATTTCTGGCCAACACTATTTAAGGATTTCCATGCTCACGTTGTTCAATGCGATAGATGCCAGAGAACGGGGAATATCTCTAAAAGAAATGAAATGCCTTTGACGTCAATCTTGGAGGTCGAATTATTTGATGTATGGGGAATCAACTTTATGGGCCCATTTCCACGATCAAAAGGTCATCACTACATCCTAGTCGCAGTTGATTACGTATCAAAATGGGTTGAGGCCATCGCATGTGCCAAGAATGATGCGGCCACAGTGGCAAAGTTTCTCAAGAAGAATATCTTTGCCCGATATGGAACGCCACGGGCCTTAATCCGCGATGAAGGCTCTCACTTCATCAACCGCATAATCACCAACTTGTTGACTAAATTTAACGTCAGCCATAGAGTTGCAACCTCTTATCACCCACAGACTAATGGGCAGGTAGAGATTTCTAACCGAGAGATCAAAACTATCTTGGAGAAGGTAGTCAGTACCTCTAGGAAGGATTGGTCACCCAAGCTCGACAAAGCGTTGTGAACATACAGGACTACCTACAAAATGCCAATTAGCATGTCCCCATATGCCCTAGTCTTCGGAAAAGCTTTTCATTTGCCTCTCGAACTGGAGCATAAGGCGATGTGGGCATGCAAGAAGCTGAACTGTGATCTAGCAAGTGCGGGGAAAGTCCGGAAATTGCAACTGAACCAGCTGGTCAAATGGCGATGGGACGCCTACGAAAATGCCAAGATATATAAGGAGAGAACTAAGAAGTGGCATGACAACCGCATAAACAACCGGACATTCATCGAAGGTCAACAGGTATTATTGTTTAACGCATGTTTGTGATTGTTTCCAGGTAAGTTGAAATCCCGCTGGTCTAGGCCATTCCAGATCAAGACTATCTTTCCCCACGACGTAGTGGAACTGACAACTGAAGACAGAAACAATGCATTTAAAGTCAATGGTCAATGGATTAAGCCTTATTACGGGGGCGATGTGGATCGACACATGGATACCATTGACTTAGGCAAGTAAGATTAACCGCTTGCGGGGGATGCTATTGCGGTAATTCTGAAAACTTTCTTCAATCAGCATCCTTATCTATGTTTACTCGCTTTCTTTACAGCTTTCTTTTACTGCTTTCTAAATTACGTTATTTATTGCTTATTAGAATTAGCCTTTAATGCTTTCTGTATTTTTCTACAATTTAATTCATTAGTGTCTTTCCATTTCATGTTTAATTCCTTTAATTCATATGCATTAGTAGCGATGTTCTTAAGATTTTTGTGAATGACTGGATGAAAGTTGAACACTGCAAAATCTTTTCGAATTGCGTTATTGATGAATTAAAAAGAAAAATAAAAATTGGTATATAACGTGATGATGGGTGCATTTCATGATAACAGATACACTTTGCGTCCATTACACTCAAATGCATTGCGTTGAGGGGTGTGTTGCGCGCGTATGTGTTCTTTGCCCGTCCATAGCAAAAATGCACTATGTCAAGGTAGTGTTGCGCTGGTAGAAATACCGTGCGCCCGTCCTCCAGAAATGCATTGAGTTAAGGGGTGTGTTGCAGGAATATATGTGTTGTTGCCCGTCCTCAGCAAAAATGTATTTGCGTTAATGGAAGCGCGGTGTTAATTTTTAATCGTGCACCCATCTGAATCAAATTCAACAGATAACTGCAACTTATTATTTTTTTTATGATTAGCTAAATTCTTTGATTCTTTGTACAAAAAAAAAATTGTATTGCGTTAATTGTAATGACTTGTATACTTAGTTAATTTTCAATACAACTGAGTAGCAATTCTCTCTATATGCCTATGCCTCTTCTTTATCATCCTTTGTCAACTTTGCGATATTCTTAATCTCTTATTTTGTGTTATTCATTGCACTGCCATGATGTATAATAGGCATACACTTAGAAACATTTCCCACTCTTTGCATTTTCTAACTAACATTTAGTTAATTCGTAGCTTAGCAATGCTTTACCTTTTACCCTTCAAAATTCTGCTCAAACCTTCTTTTCAAAATTTTGTCTAAGTATTTGTCTATTCTGTCTAAACAACGCAATGAGGATCTTGCGCATCTCTAAATTTGGGGGTGGGGAAGGTCTGAGTAGATGAGATCAAGAGTATGCGGTCATTAAGAAAAATGCATTCATTTTCCACATATCTCAAAAAAAAAAAATTAACAATATAAAATTTCATATAAACTCCAATGTCAGTGCAAGGGAAACCTAAAAAACAATCACAACTTGATAAGAGTTAAGTTGTGAAAGGATCCTGCTCGCAGTTGGATGTTCGCATGACACCCGTGGGAGAAAGCCAAAATGAAGGTGGGTTTCCAAGAACGATGCAATATGAAAAGAGAAAAACGCAAAAGAAAAATAAAATAAACAAGAGACAACTCCTCTAAAAATCATGGAATAAAGTTGAGATTGGCACACAACCGTAGTTGAATGTTCGCATGACACCCGTGGGAACAAGCCAAAACGAAGAGTATAACCATGATCAACAGTCTCTAATAAATGACGCAAAGTTTGACCACCGCATCCAGATGCATCAAGTTGTTTTGACAAGAAGAGGTAAACATTCTTTTTAAAACTAGGAAGGCATTTTTGAGCAGAACTTTGTAGTATAGAAGAATAAAGTAGGGCTTTGTTATGAATTAGCAAAGATAGAAGGAAATTGCGTTGTCACATAATGTGCCTAAGTGGAGCATTCAGAGCAACCAATCGACGCAAAATTTAGGATAGGAATTAAGCATTATTGCCTTAGTAGAAGATATGCTTGAGGACAAGCATATATCTAAATTTGGGGGTGTGATAACTTGTGGATATACAAGTTATTTATGCTGCTTTATTTAGATATTGCGGTTAAAAGAGAGAAAAGTTGTGTCGATTGTATGGAAATTGGCTAAGAAATGCAAAAATTATAATTTGTCACCAATACACCCACTGACACCGTTACAATGATAGAAAAGGATGTTTCCATTCTGTTTTGCAGGAAATCAAGTCACCACATGTGTTCATGGCTCAAGATAGAAAGAACAACGCATCTACATCGCATTGCGCTCATCATTCAGGAATGAATAGACAATCAACGCAATGACGGCGCATGCGACAATCGATCAAGAGCTAAGCGATTAACGCAATCTCAACCACCTGCAGTAATAAAAAACAACACCGTGTGCGAACAAACGATTGAAGATGCAAAAGTGCAACGCAATTGCGAAGGATTCAGACACACGTACAGCTAACCGTTGTGCATTTCTGACGGGATTGATCGCGTAACAGAAGAAATATTCACTCCACCATTTCCGGAATTGCCATAACAATAAAGTGGGGTCCACACTGCAGAGAGTCAAAGCTGAGCCTATAAATAGCCTCTGAAATTCCATTGCAAAACATACTTGATATGGGCATATTTTGATATTTTGTATATTGAGAGAGAGACTGGTCTGAAAAGCCTGATCGAAGAAAATCCGGGAAGATTTAAGAGACAAGGCCGAGAGGTGAGTCTCAGGGCAAATCCTTTCTATCCCCACCGTGGAAGCTCTGTACCAAGGTCACTTCTACTGGACGAGCAAGCCTAAGAGGGAATCTCTTCTCTTCATTCATTCCATTTTCCGGCAAGCAAATCCACCGTCCAGATCTGTGTCAAGACGTTGGCACTCTTCTGTATTTGTTTCTATCTCTTCATCATCAATTTTATTCATCTTCTTAATCTCTATCATTCACACCATGTATCAGAGGCTAAATATTAGTATTGAATGTCATGATCATTTTCATCTCCATCTTTCTGTCTATTTTCGTTCATCCATGAATCACTTTCTCTATGATGTTTTCTTAATCCCTTGGTAATTAGAATGAATTAAACAAGTAAATCAATCTGTGCTAAAGAAATAAATATGTTTGACTAAAGCATGCTAGACGATATCTTCTCCTGTGAGAGCAGAAATGAAGATACCATTCTTCCTGTCGAGAGAAGGTTAGAAGAATGCGTTAACTAAAGCGAGAAGTACTTCCAGAGATGGAAGCAACCTTGCGTTCATTACGTTCATCCTTGTTTCACCACAAAGATGTGAGAACATGGCCGATCACCGAGAGGTGTACGCCAAGGGAAAGTGGAACCTTAGTTATATCTTTAACGCAATTAATAACTTGTGATGTTTATACTAGTTATCTTTTCTATTTATGTTTCATACATAAAGACTTGCCACTGCATACCACGACCCTTTGTATAATCTTCACAGTCAGTCCCGAACTCAGTATCATGTATCAGTATCCTGTATCTTGTATCATAATAGCTTAGGTTACTTTTATCGCACTTTATTTTATTATCGCGATTTTACTTTACTGCACAATTTTACTTTACCGCAACTTTAAATACCTATACACACACAACTTTTATTAATTGTAAAACCGGTCGCATATATCACGAACATAACGCATTAACTAAGAAATCCCTGTGTTCGACCTCAGATCACTCCGAGAAACTTGCGGTGGAATTATACTTGGTTTCAATGCAAGGAAACTTATGACAACGCATAGTATACTACAAGCATTTCATTAATAATGCATACATTTATAAGTAGTATCGCATAAAGTCTTAATAAGCATAACACATCATTCACAGTCCATTTCCATTCCAAGTCAACAAGTTTATGCCAACATGAGCTTGTGTGATCCATCATTCATCGCCTGCCACATGCATATTTAGAAACATCACAAATTTTATGCTTGTCATTGAGGTTGGTACATCTAGTCAACCATCTCAACAGTTGAGACTGCCTCGACGTAGTGGGAGGGTTATGAACCCACCGGAATGCTACATGGGTTTGACTGAAGCCCAAAACGTCATTTCTAATGATAGGTCGAGGATTTAGTGTCTTATAAGCAAGCAATGGAGGATGTTGACAAAGATGAGTGGATTAAAGCCATGAACCAGGACTTGGAGTCTATGTACTTCAATAAAGTCTGGGAACTTGTGGATTAGCCTGATGGGGTAAAACCTATAGAGTGTAAGTGGATCTACAAGAGAAAATGAGGTGTAGATGGAAAGGTACAAACCTTTAAGGCTAGACTCATGGCAATGAGTTATACCCAGGTCAAGGGAGTGGACTATGAGGAAAATTTCTCACCTGTCGTCATGCTCAAGTCTATCAGGATACTCTTGTCCATAGCCACATTTTATGATTATGAGATATGGCAAATGGACGTCAAGACTGTCTTTCTTAATGGTAATCTTGAGGAGACCATCTACATGGCTCAACCAGAGGGGTTTATAGTTCAAGATTAAGAGCAAAGAGTTTGCAAGCATAATAGGTCGATTTATGGGCTGAAACAAGCATCTAGATCGTGGAACATTAAATTTGACAGTGCGGTCAAATCGTTTGGCTTTGATCAAAACGTTGATGAGCCTTGCATTTACAAGAAAATCACAACCGCTCAGTAGCTTTCCTGGTACTGTATGTGAATGATATCCTACTCATTAGAAATGATGTAGGCTTTCTAACTGACAATAAAAAGTGGCTAGCCGGCCAAGTTCAAATGAAAGATTTGAGTAAGGTGCAGTATGTTCTAGAAATCCAGATCATTTGGGATCGTAAGAATAAGAGGCCTTGTCTCATGCATCGTACATCGATCAAATGTTGATCAGATACAGGATGCAGGATTCCAAGAGGGATTTATTACCCTTTAGGCATGGAATCGTTTTGCTAAGTATCAATTTTCAAAGACACCTCAAGAGGTTGAGGAGATAAGACAGATTCCCAAAGCTTCAGTTTTTGGAAGCTAATGTATGCAATGTTATGTACCAGACCTGTATTTGCTATGCAGTAGGAATTATCAGTCGTTATCAGTCCAATCCAGGATTAGATCATTGGACGGCGGTCAAAACGATCATCAAGTATCTTTGGAGAATAAGGGACTACATGCTCATGTATAGAGATAAGGATTTGATCCTTATAGGATACACAGACTCTGACTTTCAGACTGATAGAGATTCTCGTAAATCAACATCGGGGTTAGTGTTCACTCTGAATGGAGGGGCTGTATTGTGGCGCAGCATCAAGCAAAGATGCATCACGGACTCCACTATGGAAGCTGAATATATAGCCGCTTTTGAAGCAACTAAGGAAGTTGTTTGGCTGAGGAAATTCCTTACAACTTTGGAAGTTGTTCCAAATATGTCTTTGTCGATCAGTCTCTATTGTGATAATAGTGGGGCTAAATTCGAGGGAACCTCGGAGTCATCGTAGAGGTAAGCATATAGAACAGAAATATCACTTGATCAGGGAGATTGTGCATCACGGTGATGTGATAGTCACGACGATTGCGTCAGAGCACAACGTTGCTGATCTGTTTACAAAGGCTCCCACGGCTAAAGTGTTCGAGGGTCATTTGGAGAATCTGGGTCTACGGAACATACAGCATTTTGTCTAGGGCAAGTGGGAAACTATACTGGGAATAGAGTATGCCCTAGTTTATTGTATATTGTACTTGTATTTTTCATGTATTGTACATTAGTCTCTCGAGGCATTGGGAAAAGTGGGAGATTGTTGGGATTGGTGTCCTAATTCTCCAAGAATCTCATAGTTTGTAAACATTGTACACATTGTTATGAATAAAATAAGAGTTATTTTATTTTGCATTTACTCATATCCAATAAACAAAGCTTCATGGTTATTGTAGGTAAACTTAAGTATGTATATAACATATACAAGTGGATCATTGATAACTTGTAGAAATACGAGATATTTATACTGTTTTATTTAGATATTGCAGCTAAAAGAAAGAAAAGTTGCGTCGATAGTATAGAAATTGGCTAAGAAATGCGAAATTTTTAAAATTTCGCCAATACACCCACTAACACCATTGCAATGGTAGAATAGAATGTTTCAGTTTCTGTTTTGCAGGAAATCAATCACCGCATGCGTTCATGGCTCAAAGATAAAATAAACAACGCATCTACGTCGCATTGCGCCCATCAATCGAGAACAAAGAGCCAACGCATGGAATATTCACTCCCCCATTTTAGGAACTACCATAACCATACAGTGGGGACCACACATTCAAAGAGCCAAGCCTCACCTATAAATAGCTTATGCAAATTCACTAAAAGATATACATGAATACATAGAGACGTGCATATACTGATTATGGGAGAGATACTGGTCTGAAGCGACTTACAGAGTAGATCCAGAAGAACCACGAGACAAGGCCGAGAGGTGAGTCTCTGAGTAGAGAATCCTTTCAATCCCCGTAGTTGAAGCTTTGTGCGAAGGTCAATTCTACTAGGAAAGCAAGCCTGAGAGGGAAGCTTTCCTTTCCATTACTTGCACATGCCAGCAAGCACAATATCCCTTCGGAATCTGTGTCAAGACGTTGACACTCCTTCTGTATTTGTTTGTAATCTCTATTTCATCATTTGTATTCACCTTCTTTACTCTTTCATTCACAACATGTATCAGACGCTTAATTTTAGTATTAAATGTTATGATAATTTCCATTGTCATCTCTTTGTCTCTTTCCGTACATCCATAATCCATTTTCCCATGATGTATTCTTAATCCTATGGGTAAATAGCAAGAATTAAGCGAGTGAGTTAATTTGTGTTAAGGAAATAATTAAGATTAGCTAAAGCATGCTAGAAGGCATCTTCACCTGTGAGAGCAGAAATGAAGATGTTATTCCGCTTATCAAGAGAAGGTTGGAAGAATGCGTTAACTAAAGCAAGAAGGATTTCCAAAGATGGAAACAAACTTGCATTCATCACGTTCATCCCTGTTTCACCATAGAGATATGGGAACGTGGCCAATCACCGAGAGGTATACACCAAGGGAAAGCGAAACCTTAGTTGCATCTTTAACGCAATTGACAAACATGCGTTGTTTTTACTATTTGCTCTTTCTCTTTCTGATTCATTCATAAAGACTTGCCATCGAATACATCGAATCTTTGTACAACTTCACAGTCAGTTCTCGACCTCAGTATCGTGTATCATGTATCTTGTATCTTTTATCATATTAGTTTAGGATTTTATTTTATCAACGCAATTTTTACTTTCACCACAATTTACATTTCTATATAAATCAACATTCTTTATTCATTGTAAAAACCAGCCGCATGTATCACATAAGTAACGCATTAACGAAAACAATCCCTGTGTTCGACCTCGGATTAGTCTCAGAAACTTGTGTTGGAATTATACTTGGTTTCAGTGTAAGGAAACTTGTGACAAGCACTACTACATCGCATACAACGAACATATCATTAACAACGCATCTACTTAGACGTAGTATCGCACGTAGAAATTCTGTTTATCTATCATCATAGTGCATGCATAACAAGGAATCCATTTTTAGCATTACAAGTTTATAGCGCCGTTTCCGGGGAGATGGACTTGTTCATTCATTCACATTCATATTTGTCCACATGCTTACAGATGAAATTATCGTTACAATCATGTCTTAAGTAATAACTTAAAAAGGTTTGTAGTATAAGGATTAAGGAGAGATACCTGATCCTGATGACACTACCAATAGGCCTGCTCTGTTGAGGTTTACAAGTGTTGTGAACTACTACAAACGGTTGATCCTGACCATTCATGTGGAGACATGCGAGCGGAGGTGTCCTATACAAAGAGTTTGTATAAGACCGGACCACGAGATGATTCGTCTCTTTATATAATACCGTTGATACTTGAGACTTACATCTCACCTAAACGACCATAGGTGACATGACCTTAATCCTGAGTGTTTTGGGAACTCCTGCCTTTGAAGACGGTCCTTTGATTAGTATGTGTGAGAGTGGCCAGATTGCCAACTCAATAAGCCTACCTTTTTAGGGATTTGTCTGATTGGGGAGCTGAGAACTCAGTTACACAAGATGGAATTCACTCCTTCCCTGAAGCAGGGGTAAATAGATAGATTCCTCCCTTAAGGGCTGATTCCGGGTCTTGAACATAGTGGCCACAACCTCTATTTGGAAGAGAGGACTAAGTCATAGTAGTATGTTCATTAGAGGGATCAGTGGTACTTAAGGAGTTAGATGTAAGTACAGGGGCAAAATGGGAAATTGGCCCAATTGTACTTACGAGCGATCTGTGAAGGGTTATTGCGCTGTTGATTGATTGATATGGACACAAAATATATCTATAGTAAGGAGAGTGTAGCTGTCGGTCTTTAGTGGAGTGCTCAACAGTTAACGGATGGTGGATCCCGTGACTAAAGAGTTTAGTCAGTTATTCACGTACCATTGGAGCTTCAAGCTACAGGTCCATAAGGTCCCCTTGGTAGCTCAATGGATTAAAGTTGAATCAGTTGTTGGGGTTGATTTGAAATGTTCAAATGATGAGAGAAAATCCAATCATATAGACATTTACAAAATATGAGCAACACATATGTATAGACATTTAAAAATAAACACCTAAACTGCTCTTTAGACTTTGGAGTTTTAACTGAGTCCTTGAGTGGCAGAGCAACGTGGCAGCTAATCTCGGGGAAAGAAAAACATTTGTGGATGAGCTACTCGCCCAGTGAGTGACTTAATAGAAACATAAATCTCGTGCTTAAACTGAAATCTATAATTGGTGTGATGTATGAGATACATCAAATGGAGGATTAATGTAAATATGATTTACATTAAGTACCATAAAATAGAAAAAGAACTATGGTTTATATGTTTCATGAGATGAAATATTAATCTATAGGTTATAAATATAATATGGTAAGTTGGTTATCATATTTATTTATAATAATATTAATTATTTGATAATTATGTCTTTTTCTCTAATAACAAATTGAGTGGGAGTTTATTGGTGATTTTATGATAACCGTGAGATAAAAGGAAAAATATTTTCCTAAATTTAGAAGAGTTGTTACTTTTGGAAAGAAACTCACGGAGATGCTATCAAGTGGAAGTGTTTCACTAAACGATAGCTAGTAGAGAGATTAAACGGTTGTGGAGTGTCACTATACGATAGTTCACTCAGCTGGTCGTAGCTAAACAATTGCAGGGCATTATCTATACGATAGGCTGCATCTTCTACACGATTGAGCACATCGTCTATTCGATAGACTATGTCATCTCCCACTTGCTCAATCGTCTACATGATTGTTGTTCCTCCTGTCACTTCCTCTAACGAGATCATACAGAGCCCACAACCTCTGGATTCTCACACCGAGAATACCAAGGTAACCATTGTGGTGGTGTCCTCACTCAACTCGATTGATACCAAGGTAACAATTGTGGTGGTAGTCGTTCGTTGGGTTCGTGTTGCTCATGTGGTGTTTGCTGTGGATCGTGCTGTTGTACGGGTCGTTGTGTTCGAGCGTTCATATATTGTAGTTTTGGAAACTGATCAAGCATTCATGATCAAGGGAGTTTAAAGAATGACTCGTCAAAGGTATGTTTATTCTATCCCCTAATTATCTTGTTAGCATGATGTAATTTCTAGTTGTTGCATGACTTGTTAGTTTTCGTTTCTTGTACTGTAATTGTGTATGTTTAATTTCGAATGAAATTTGGAACGATCCTCTGCTTCTCATGGAAATCCTCATGTCTGATTTTCTTTAAAGAGAACCTCTATTAATTGGCCTAAAATATACTACTTGAATTCCAAAATGCAAAAGATTAAATGAGGGATTGTTTGTTTTAAGAACTAGAAACTAAGTTAAAAAAAAAAAGGAATTAATATAAAAAATTTATTGATGAGAGAAATAAGAGAGATTGTGAGATAAAATTCAACTAAAATGAAATCTTGGGGTTTTATTGTAAACTAGGCAATTGTATCATTGACTTAGCAAAGAATCATGCAATTAGATTATTAAATAGTTCATTAAGAATAAATTCCTAATGCCCTAATTAGTGAGGCTTCTGTCTTCAACTCAATCCTCGATGAACGATGATGCTTTACTCGATACACAATGCTAGACAGCCTTTACTTGATAACTTTTACTCGATAAAAAATGAATACGAAGAAACACGATAGTACTCGATGACTCGATGCTTGATTACTTGACAAACCTCACTCGATGGTTGATTACTCGATGATACTCGCTGCCATTTACTCGATGCATTACTCGATGGTAAAAAATATAGAATACTCGATGATCTATAACTTTTTACTTGATGTCATTTTGGTAATTATTCGATTCTCTTCAATTTGTTGATTTTCTTGGTCATTTTTTATCTTTTTGGCTCGAGTTTCTTCTAATGACTCAACCGCCTCGGGGACTATATTACCTACAAAATTAGCATTTAAAGAAAATAATCAACACAATTTTGGGGAAATTAACATACAAAATATACATCCTTTAAAAATGTATCAAAATATCCTCAACTTAGCTATTGGTCGTCCCGAGCAAATCTAAACTAGAAATATGCATACATTCAAGCAAAAATATGAATTATCTATTGTTTATTCAATTTCATTCTTTTATTCAAAATTGACAAATTCAAGTTAGCACATTTTCATCTTCACATCCAAATGGTCTATACATTCAAGTGTTTTTACGCAATGAATTGATTCTCATCTCTTTTCTCAACAATCGAGGAAGTAAGGATGTAAGCAAGCATTTAGAAATTCAAAGTTTTGCTAACAAAAGATTGAAGCTTTTTTTGAAAAGAAAAGGTCTTTTTCTTGCAAAATCATAAAAGAAAAGACTACCTAGTTTTAGTTTACTTGAAGGTCTAAACTAATAGAAATGAAACATTCAACTTTCAATTCCTCTTTGCCCTACACTGATCCAGTTATCGGTCTATGAAATACCTAACTTGCATTGGATATAGGCAATTCTAATATAAGGGTGCCCTTTTTATTTAAACTCACACACACAAAACGTAATTGGCATTTCTTTTACTTAGAGGGATAGCTCTCACACTCGCACTGCCAGAAACCTATCGCTCTTTTCTTGTGGGCCCTAACAAAAACATGATGAAGGTAACTCTTTTCATCTCTACCCATGCACACATGCATACGTTAGTGAAGGTTATGTTAATTTGGCAAATTTGCTTTTTTTTTCTTTGTGCTAGCAATTTTTTTTTATTACTTAAAACACTAGGCCCTTTTTATTCTTCTATGTCTAGACTTGCCTCTAAAACAAGATGGTTGATCTTAGACCAAAGTTTGTCTTATTGGGGTAACAAAGAAAATTAAGTAGATATGACGTTTCTAGGAGTTTAAAGGTTCTAAATAAATCTAAAGACTAAGTATTCTATTTTTTATGAAGTTAAGAGAAAGAGAAAGTTTCTTTTGAAAAATGAGTTTCAAATTTTTGTTTTCAAACTTTGAAGGTCTAAAATTTTGTTTGTATCCCTACTAGAAAGAGTGTGTCATCAAAATTTCATCAATAAGAATCAAGAGATTGTGTAAAAACAAATGATGCATAGAATCAAAGTGAATGAGATTCTTGAATGTGCAAACATGAATCTATTCATTTATGAATTTATTGCATTCAAGGCAAAAATGGTCTTTTGAAGAATAAAGAATTCAATAGGCATGTTTTTCAAAGAATCAAAATTACACCATTGAGATGAATCAGAGCCTCAAGTTTATTCAGATATATCAAAACAGAATCGTAAAATCTATGTAATCAATCTAAGTAATCAACAATCTATTAACCCAAGCTCAAATGCTCAAGGGTTCCAAAAATTTTTAGTAAGACTATTTTTAAAGCTAATCAAAGAATACTCAAAAGAATACAAAAAACATACAATGTTTACCCACCCCCAACTTAAAGATGGAATATTGTCCTCAATGTTTAGAATAAGCAAATGAATTCAAGAAACAAAAGAGAAGGGATGTAGAGAGAAACTTCCCTGGTTTTGTTGCTGATCATTTATTTGCTTGAGAGAAAATTTCCTTGCTTTTGTTTTTTTTTTATTTTTTATTCTTGTGATCTCCTTTTTCTTTTATCGAGTAAATCACCTACAAAGAAAAAGAAAAGAATCAATTATTGAAAAGCTAAAAATAAGAAACAAAGAAAGGAAAAAATGAAAAATGAGATAAGAAAAGAAAAAAAAAAAGGAAAAGGAAAAGGAAAAAGAAAAAAAGAAAAAAAAATTGTCCTGTTTGCAAATTTTGAGTGTCGTTTGCTCCAAGTTGATGAAGAGGGGTGTCAAGTATATGAGGGATTAGCTAAACGCAAGCCCAATTCGACTTCGATTGCATGCCTTTCATTATAAATTTTGAGTCAGTGCCCGTTCACCTTGAATATTTTTCCTTTTTTTCAGGGAACATCAAACTTTTCAGTTTTTCTAGGTTTTTTTTTTGCTTCTTGGGGGTTTTGAAATAGCTTCCCAAGTTTTTGCTCTTCTTTGGAGAAGGGAGAGCCTTGGGCTCAATCCCTTTTATTTGCATTTTGAAAATGGAGCAAAGATTAGAAGCTTTGTTTTTGTTTTTTTCATTACAAACAAATTTTGAATTTGAATTATCAGTGGAAGGATTTTCATTGATACAAACTTTGTTTTGAAATTTTGAATCTTCTTTTGAAATATTTACATTTTGGAAATTTTTTTTGTTGAAAGAACCATCATTATCATCTTTTGAAGAAGATTCATTATTTTCAAAAAATTGAAGTGAATAATTAGAAACATGCTTTTTATTTGAATTATCATGGTCACAAGTGTGAAGAGATGTATGAGAAGAATCACGAATAATCCAATCAAAATCATAATGAATGGAATGGGCTACCAAATAATGAGAACTTTTGTATAACATGGAATCATTAATGTGATCAATTTCATCATATGTGTCTATGGAGCAAAGAGAATAATATTCCTCTAGAAATCTCATGGCGTCATAAATGTTGAAAGATTTCACTTGTCCATCAAATTTTACTAACAAAGACCATTTATCTACATTAATTATAGTCTTTACAGTTTTCATGTAGGGTCTACCAAGTAGAATGTTAGAGGAAGAAGTATAGTATGGTTCATACTTTTTAAAATGTAAAAATCAATAGGAAAGATTAATTCTCCAACTCTCAACAAAACATCTTCTACAATGCCTACGGGTTGAATATATGATCTATCCGCTAGTTGTATGCAAACATTTGTTTTTTGTAGGCCATTCAGTTTACGATCTTCATGACATGAAAAGGCATGATGTTTATTGATGCACTTTGGTCTAGCATGGCATGAGTGATAATTCTATCTCCTATCTTACAAGGTTGAGTAAACATTCCAAGATCTCTACATATCTGAGGCATGTCCTTTTTTAACAAAGCAGACACATTTTACACATTTTTGCTAACAATTACTCTCTCATCTTCTTTCCCTTTTCTTTTCTTAGTATATAAGTCTTTTAAGAATTTAGCATACCTAGGTATTTGTTAAATGGCACTGAGAAAAGGAATATCAATTTGTACCTTTTTAAACATTTCAATTAGCTCATGGTCAACATCTATTACCTTAGGTTTTGCTAGTCTACTAGGGAAGGGGTCCTTAGGTACATATGGCTCTACATTACGGGGAGAGTAGTTACGTACCTCAGGGAAGATGGGAGATTCCTCGTATTCATTTACCTTGTTATCATGATCAATTACCTTTTCAGGCTTTTTGGGAGTTGGTTGAACTAGGCTAGCTACTTTGGAAGAAGAAGGAATTTCCTTACCACTTCTTAGAGTGATTGTGCTTACATTTCCATGACTCGGTTGAGCGGAGAGCTTTCTTGACAACTTACTCTCAAGCTTGCTTACCACAGTTGCTATTTTCGAAATTTGTGTGCCCAAGTTTGAAAAGCCTTGTCGGGTTTCTTGTTGAAAAGATTTTGTGTCTTATTGGAGTTGTTTTGTTTCTTGTTGAAGTTGTATATTGTCCTTTTTCAAACTGTGTAGTTCCTATTGAAATTTTAACGAATAGTCAGCAACAGATTTAACTACATCCTCGAGAGACATACCTAAGGAGCTTAAAGAAGATTGGTTTCGATTCTTAAATTGCCCTTGGGATCCCCACTTGAAATTTAGGTGATCTCGCCACCCTTGGTTATAAGTTTGCCCATGGTGGTTGTACTTCCTTTGGAAACCTTCTATTGCACTAACTTGAGGTTCACCATGAAGGCAAGCTTTCAAAGCATGTCCAACCACTCCACATGCTCCACATGTTTTAATTTGGAGAAGTCCTCCTTGAGCAACCTGAGTAAAAAGGGAAACTAAATTAGATACTTGAGTTCTCGACTTACTGACCTCTTTAGCTTGAATAACATCATATTCTAGAGTCCTTGATCCAAAGTTCTGTGAATTCTCCACCATGGTTGATATTAGTTAACTAGCTTCAGTAGGCGTTTTGTCAGCTAAAGCTCCACCAATAGCTGCATCAATGTTGCTCCTGTCAGATGGAAGCAATCCTGAATAGAAATACTGAAAAGATATTGGTCAGAAATTTGATGATGGGGAAAGGAAGCACAAAGTTGTTTATACCTTTCCCAATACTCATATAAGGACTCTTCTACCAATTACTTTATTCCATATAATTCTTTTCTAATATTATTAGCCTTAGATGCAGGGAAAAACTTTTTCTTAAGACCATTCCACGTATTGATCAATCCAGCCGGTAAGTAGTACAACCAGTCCTTAGCCACATCCTTCAAGGAGAAGGGGAAGGACCTAAGATTAAGTTGTTCTTGTGTTACCCCATGTAGGCGCATATCGTCACATACCAAATGGAATTCTTTCATGTGTTTATGTGGGTCCTCACATGGATTGCCTCAAAAAGTGGGTAAAAGATGAACTAAACCGGATTTCAATTCAAATGGTACCGTAGTCTCCAAGTACACAATACGTAAATGTTGTTGAGTGTAATCCAGTTTGGGGAGCTATTGATGCGTTATTTTATGTGATGAAATTATGGAATGAAATGCGGTGATGGAAATGCTTTGAGAAACAAATTTTCTCAGTGGAATCCAAGTATAAACTCCACTGAGTTTCCTAGTAAGTCAAGGGCAAACTCAGGGACTAGGGAAAACGATACGCAGTGATAAAATTTCAAGAAGACTTTGTAGTAACCAATAATTCAAATAGTTGTTTTGGTTTGTTGTTTATCGTATAAAATAAATGTAAGCGACGGATTTGAGAAAAGTCCGATTATGCGGTAAATACATTGAGTATGTGGAGGAACGGGTTGAGAAGGTATTTCGCTAGCGTTTCCTGGGAATACGTCAAACTATGCGATCATGCTACACTCATGCGACAACAGATCATTTTCCAATGCAAATGTGGTGCTCCTAGTTCTAAGACACATGTGTTGAATACAACAACGTCCATAAAGCTTATTCCTAAGTCTCTACTCTTTTCCTATGCAATGATGCAAGATGCACACAAGAAAAGGTGATTGCACACAATCATATCCTATCTCTAGGATGCATATCATGCGTTAATAGCAAACAATACTTATTCCTAAGCTCCTATCTCTTGATTATGCGTTCTAATCTGACTCTCCCGAGCCTAGATTCTAACCTGACCTTCCCCTTAGATCCTATCCTTAGACTACCCTCCCGAGTGTCTCTAATGGACAAATGAAGCATACATAATACAAGATAATCGCATAGAATGAAGATCATCAGTTATGCTAGCTAAGTCTTTCTCAACCCATTCAACAGATTTAGCTACTCATGCATAATAAAAAGAGAGTGGAAAGATATAAAGAAGTAAATTCCATTTCTATAGATAAGTTTGAGTCAAAATGACAATGGAAGATAAGGATAGAGAACCTAGTAGCAATCCCTTACTTCCCAAGGCCTTTACACTGTCAACTCTATTATGTTCAAAAGATATTCCTTCTTTCGCAAAAGCTGGCCCTCTCTCTGATCTTGATGCTTCCGACATTCTCCCAAGTTCACCGGAATGATCTATCGACACAATCTCGCTTCTCTCGCTTCCGCCTTAAGGAAAAGAAAATCTAAGAACAAAGCTAATCTATCTAAGGAAAAATTCTCTAACTCTCCAACTTGTCGAACTAGCTGAACTCCTTTTCTGAAGGTTGCCTTCGGTATTTATAGAGCTTCGGGGTGAAAGGCGGATTCTCTATTATGATTATACAGATGGGATGACTTTAATTCTCTGACTAATGCGCCGAATATTTGTCATCGAAAGGTTGAGTGTACTTGTTATCGTTAGCGGCTTGTCAACTTAATTCAGATTCGACCATCATCAGCTTTCTATCCCATCGTGATTAATTATGCTTTTCACCCAGATGCGCCCATCAAGTTGCGTCGGCTCTATGCGGCAATCCTTCTTGAGCAGATGTTTGCGAGCACAAATCATCGCAAAGCCTTGTAGTAATGCTGTGCTCGACCATTGATTTCTTGTGATCACGTTTTCCGCCTTGTGTCAATGCATATTCTGCATAAGTATACAAAAGTTAACTGTTTTTATACGAAGAACGCATGCGACCGCAATGTTATAAACTTAATGCTTTTTGGATGCAATCTAACATATTTTATCAACGCAAACCTTCATTGTCTAATAACTTAGAACTGTAATAACATGCATTTCTGCCCGTTATCAGCTATCTTAGCATTTGCTCCCTTGCTTCGCCCATAGTGTTTGTTTGTATTAGTTCCTCTTCTTGACTTGATTCTTCAAATTCTCCTTCTTCTCTTCTTATCCTTTCCTTTCGTAGTCTCCACTTCTCATGGTCAATATCTACAACAAAATCACAAAGTATACTCCGAGAGGAGCGGGTGTTCAGGTTCAAGAATCGATGTTGTTAATTTGACTCCAAACCGAAGAAAAAAATTCGTTAATACCAAACTACTCCTATTACTACTAAAACGTAGCAACAATGTAAGTCCGAGTCGATCCACAGAGAAGCACGATTGGTTTCGTTGAGTTAATTTTTTAACTAGAGAGATAAATTGGGGGATTTGTGTGGGCAAGTGATAAATGTGTGAAATTAAAATAAAAGGAGTAAATGTAATCTAGGATAAGAGTCTATCTAATTTCTACAGCAAAAGAGAGTTCCTATGCAATTTCTTTCATTAGGCGCCAATTAATTACACTGAATCTGTCAATCCCTCAACCTATTAGAAAATCTAGCCCAATTAGCCAATTTTGGTAAAAATCCAAACCAGCACTAATTCAGTTTAAAACTTTTCCTTCTTAGCGACACACAAGTTAAAACTGAAAAGCTTTAAGAAAGGGTTCAATTGTTGAGACATGCTACAAGACGGAAAGCCATATCTTGTAGCATGATTTATTTGGAAAGATTATACTAGCGCATACATGAGTTTGGCCAGAAAAAGTCTAGACCCTAAATATGTGATCCTAATATGTGCAACTTAACCAATCAACGATGCATAGGCTAGAAAGATTTTGCAAACAAGAATTTCAACAAATTAATTTGTCAGAAGAATTTATCGAAACTCCATGAAGATTAAAACGAATCCAACCAAAGAATTCACAAGATTGCAGTTAAATTAATTAGGAAACCTTCAAGAATTTAAACACAGGGCACTTGCTCAAAGAAACTAGATAGAGATTACCTCTCAATTCATAGATGAATTTGAGATACACATCAATTCCATTGATTACAACCCAAAATAAAAAGCAAAACTAACCTAAAGATACTGAAAATTGAAGGGAATGGATGAAGGGTCGAGTTTACTTCGACCTCCATCAAATTGGTCTTCCAAATTTTGCATGATTTCACCTAAAGCCGAAGAGATTTTTTTTAGAATTCGAGGCAACGTCTCAACGCTGAAAACAACATTGCAACGCACATTTGTGCATGATAACTGGTAGAAATACAAGTTATTAAAGCTCAAACTATTAAAATAATGTGTGAAAGCGATGGTGAATAGGCAATATTACGATTGAATGCGCCAAACTAAAAGAAAAATTGTGATCGCTAATGCTCATCGCATAAAAGCAGTTAAATTGAGTTATTCTGTGCAGGAACAATGCGATAACGCGTTTTGAGTTTGCGATCCAAGGGTACCTCAAAGATGATCACGTGATGACCTTACATAAAGGCGGTGGCCTAATGTAATAAAACGTGATGGGACGTAAAGCCAATAACGGTCAAATCAGAAATTCAGTTGACGGCTGTTGAAAACCATACCGTTGCAAATACATTGAATTTCCGATGACTATCAAATGGCACAACAGGGTATGGAAATTAATACTGCCCATCCACGCAATCATTAGTAAGAAGAACTGTTTTGTCTAGAAGTCTATAAATACCGAATGCTACCAAACTAGGAGGACTGCAGGAGAGCAAGCGAAGGGAAGGGAATTCTTGAGAAGAAATTAATTTTCGAAGAGGTTGAGAGACAGTAGAAAATAGCACAGAAAAGAGACACCAAACCCTTGCGAGAATAAGAGTTTACAACTTGGGAAAGAATTGAAGTGATAAGAGTAGTGTAAATGCCAGAGGAAGCAAGACATTGCTTACCTGGCTTGATACTTACCCCATTTATTGTTTTGTACTTAAACACTTTATTTGCAAGAATGGAAACTTCATTTCAATTTATGTTTAGTCTCTTCACACCAAACATGAGTAGCTAAATTTGTGAATGGGTTGAGAACTACTTAGCTAGCATGACTTAAGCTATGCACTTTATGTGATCATCTTGTCTTATGTATGCTTCATTCATCATTTGGAGTATTTGAGAGAGTAGTCTAAAGACAAAATCTAGGACTGAGAGAGTCGGATTAGATTGCATAAGCAAGAGTAGAGACTTGGAAATAAGTTCTATCTGCTGTATTCCATAAACATCGCATGCATCATAGACATAGAAAATGTGTCATTATGCATTGAGAAATGTAGTGCTTAATATTTGTGTATAGCATGATCACATGTCTTGTACAATATCTTAAGAAATGCTAGCAAAACCTCTTCTCAACCTCTTTATCACATATTTTTTACAACACCACCCTTTCATCGCTGTGCTTTTAATTCCATAGCATTAGAAAATCAAAGCTAAATCACCATCTACTTCTTAATCACCATCTCAATAGGATCAGAAAGTCTATCGCATATCTATTTAGTAACTTCTGCGTTCGACCCTGGACTTACTAGGACTCTAAGAAGGCTTATACTTGGGCTTTATTAGAAAAACTTGCATGATTGCGTGGATGGGCAAAATTAATTTCCATACCCTGTTCTGTCGTTTTATAGTCACCGAAAGTTCAATGTACTTGCAACGGTATGGTCTTCAACGGTTGTCAACTGAATTTCTGATTTGACCGTTATTGGCTTTACGTCCCATCATGTTTTTACAACGCAAGGATATAAAACAATATGGGAAAGCAACGATAAAAATATGCAAAATCATGTCCAAAAGCATTAGGTTGAGAATATTGCAATCGCATGTACCCATTGCATTAAAGCAGCTAACTTTCTTATTTTGTGCTGGAAAATGCATTAGCGCAAAGAAAATTGCGATACAAGGAATTTGGCGCCCGAGCACATTAGAAGATTACGACCACAAAGCTATGCGATCGTATGCGCTCGCGAAAATCTACTCAAGAAGGTGGCTGCATAAAGACGGCACATCAAGGTGAAAGCTTAATAAATCATGATGGGACAAAAAGCTGATGACGATCAAATCCGAATTTAGTTGACAAGTCGTTAATAGCAAGTACATTCAAATTTTTGGTGACCATAAATCAGCACATCAGATAGAGATTTAATGACTTCCCATCATTGCAATAATTTGAGAGAAAAGCTCTTCACCTTAAAGCTCTATAAATACCGAAGGCCTCTTTCGTTAAGGGAGTTGAGAATTTTGGGTTCCAAGTTCCAGTCATTCCCATTCTCCATATACATAGAAGATAGATCATAGATAGTCGTAGTCTATAATTCTTACACTTAGAAGGCGGAGGCGAGCGAAGAGAGAAAACGCTGAAGGATCATTCTTGGTTAGCTCGAGAGACTGCCGGGAAGCGCTGCAACTGAAGAGAGGGTCGACTCTTACGAAAGAAAGAACATTCTTTTGGACAGAGTAGAGTAAAACACGGTGTAAAAGCCTCGAGAAGCAAGACATTGCTACCGGGCTTCTTATCCCTATCTTCCATTGTTGTTTTGTATTCTAACTTATCTATAAAATGAAATTTGCATCTCTACATCTGTTCAATCTCTTCACATTGTGCATGAGTAACTAAATTTATGAATGGGTTGAGAAGCATTTAGCTAGCATGACCTAAGATCTTCACTTTATGCGATCATCTTGTCTTATGTATACGTTCATCACCCTTTAGAGATACTTGAGAGAGTAGTCTAAAGAAAGAACCTAGACAGGAGAGTCAGGTTAGAATCTAGGCTTGAGAGAGTCAGATTAGAAACGCATAAGCATAAGATAAAGACTTAGAAATAATTTATGTTTGCTATCATGCATCGCATGCACCCTAGAAATAGGATATGATAGTATAAGGTCGCCTTGTATATGTGTGTATCATTCATCATCGCATAGACAAGAATAGAGGCTTAGACATAAGTCCTATAGACATTATCGTGTACATCGCATGCGTCCTAGGAATAGAAACTATGGCATTTGCATTGAGAGATGACATGCTGTTGTATATGTGTAGCATGATCGCATGACTTGAATGCAACCTTAGGAAGTGTTAGCTAAAACCCTTCTCAACCCATTCCCCGCATACTCTTTGTAACTTTCGCTATCATTAAATCTTTACTCAACTCCGCCGCATAGGATTTATACTCTAAAAAAAATACCAACCAACTTATTGTTTTTGTCACCACAAAGGAATCAAAACTTACCATCGCATATTGTCTCAGTAGCCCTTGTGTTCGACCCTAGACTTACCAGGCAACCTAGTAGGATTTATACTTGGATTTTACTAGGAAAACTTGCATGTGCAACGCATAATTCACCATCGCAATATACACCATTATTTCATAACATTCACAACGCATCAAGTTTTTGGCACCGTTATTGGGGACTACGGCAGTACATATTGCGCTAACGGTAACTTTTTGATTTTCTTTGCAGCTTTTGATAACGGGTAGAAATGCACGTTATCATGGTACTAAGTTCTTAAAAAATGTTGGATTGCATTGATGAAATATGTTAAATTGCGTCCATTAAGCATAAATTCTAGGTCGCATGTATCCAATGCATTAGAACAGTTGATCTTTACATTTTTGTGCAGAAAATGCGTTAATGCAATGCAGAGATTGCGATCATAGGAATACATTGGTCGAGCGCAACCTCACCGCAAGACTTTGCATTGATTGTACTCGCAAACATTCGCCCAAGAAGAATCACCGCAAATTGGTCAACGCAACATGGTGGGCGCATCCGGGTGAAAGGACGATTAAGACCGATCGGACAGAAAGCTGACGGCAGTTGGATCCAAATTAAGTTGATGGCCGATAACGGTCACAAAGTACATCCATATTTATCGGTGACAATTATCCAGCGCATCAGTCAGGAATTAAAGCTGTCTCATCTGTACAACTGAGAGAGAGAAACCGCCTTTCACCTTCGATGCCCTATAAATACTAGGTGCATTCTTCAGAGAAGGGGTTAAGCAGTCGATTATTTCATCATTTTACAAGTTCGCGTCTCTGTCCATAGTCTTCTTTCATTTTAAGGCGGATGCGAGGAAGAAGGTGTGCCGATAGATTGTTCTGGCGAGCTTGGGAAAACACCGGAAGCTCCAAGACAGAGAGAGGGTCGATGCCTGTGGAAACGGGAATATTTATAGATCAGAATAGAGATTCAGTGTAAAGAGCCTCGGTCAGCAAGGAATTGCTACCAGGCTCCCTACCATTATTTTTCCATTATCATTTTGTACTCAATTCAGTTATAAGAATGGAACGTCTTTCTCTATATCTGTTCACTCTCTGTAATTCACGCATGAGTAGCTAAAACAGTTGAATGGGTTGAGAAGCGTTTAGCTAGCATAACTAGGGAATCTTCATTCTTTGTAATTATCTTGTTTGTGTATGCTTCATTCGTCTATTAGAAATACTCGGGAGGGTAGTCTAACGACAGGATCTAAACTTGGGAAGGTCAGGTCAGAATCTAGGTTTGGAAGAACAAGATTAGAACACATAAATGAGAGATAGGCGCTTAGGAATGAGCACTATTTGTTATTAACGCATCGCATGCATCTTAGCAATAAGATATGATCGTATGCGGTCACCTTGCTTTCATGCATTTTGCACCAATGCATAGGACAAGAGTAGAGACTTAAGGATAAGCTCTATGGACATTTTGCATTCAACACATGCGTCCTAGACTTAGAAGCATCGCATTTACATTGGGAAATGACTTGCTGCATGGTTGTAACATGATCGCAAAGTTTGACGCATTCTCGAGTAACGCTAGCTAAAGATCTTCTCATCCTGTTCATCGCATACTTATTGCATCTATCAACGCAACTCTCTTTCTCAAATCTGCCGCCTTTATTTACTCCTTTTTCATCAACGCAACAACACACCCACACTTATTTATTTACTTGGTTACCATAAAGTTTTCATAAACATTATCAACTCAACTATTTTCACAAGTCCCTGTGTTCGACCCTGGACTTATCAGGAAACTTAGAGGAATTTACACTTGAATTCCACTGAGGAAACTTGAGTGCACAATGCAATCCATCAACGCATATCATCCATATTTTCACCTAATAAAATAAACGCATCAAGTTTTTGGCGCCATTGCCGGGGACTTCGGCAAAATAGTTTTCAACGACAATTTTTGTGATTTCTTTGCAGAACTCTCAATCTCTTGCAAACTACGACCCAGAGATTGAGAGAACATATTGAAGGAGACTACGAGACCGCCAACAGTAACCACAATTCGATAAAGAAGAGATGGTGGAGCAGCCTGAAGGAGAAGCACCAAACAACAACAATGTCATGGAAAATCTAATTCTGTTGGCAAACGATCGCAATAGGCCCATTAGAGACTATGCATTGCCAAACCTCTATGATTTCTCTCCGGGAATCATAAGGCCTGCCTTAGACGGAAGTAGATTTGAAATGAAACCGGTGATGCTGCAGATGATCCAAACTGCAGATCAATTCGGAGGAAGGCGTGGTGAGGATCCACACGCCCACCTTCGAAGTTTTATTGAAATCTATAATACTTTTGTGTTCCCGAACATCTCTACTGAAGAAATTTGACTAACGTTGTTCCCATTTTCTCTCTGTGATCAAGCTAGGAAATGGGCTTATTCGCTCAAACTAAGAGAGATTACTTCTTGGGAGCAGGTGGTGGAGAAGTTCATGAAAAAGTATTTTCCACCTACCGAGTACACAAGACAGAGAAAGCTTATTACTAAATTGGAACAAGACATGGACGAATCGCTCAGTGATGCTTGGGCGAGGTTTAAAAGGTTGGTTCGAGATTGTCCGCATAATGGGCTACCAGACTGCCTTCAAATGAAAATTTTCTATCACGGTTTGAATCCTGCTTCATAGACCGCTGCCAATGTGGTAGCCGTTGGTGGTCTTGACAAAACTTATGAGGAAGCGAAGAATATTCTGGACCGCATCTCCAAGAACCATGAAGACTGAAGGGAGAGTGACCAGAGATTGAGGCTCAAAGATTCTGATGCAAATAATGGTGCCATTGTATCATTACAAAACCAAATGACCGCAATGATGAATTCATCAAGGAATAAGTCAGAACACCACAAGGTGGGCAAATCAATGCAATAAGTCAGAACACCACAAGGTTTGCGACTTGCGATGATGGGCATGCGATGGAGGATTGCCCACAAAATCCACAGTCTCTATATTTTGTAAAGAATAATCCCTTTTCAAAAACTTACAACCTCGGGTGGAGAAACCATCCCAATTTTTCCTGGAAGAATCAACAACAAAATTTTCAATCAGTGGCGTAGAAAGAAGGGCCACCAAGATTCTTTCAACCTAACAACGGTCAATGAAGCAACCAAGTAAATAGCTCATAACAACCAATGCAATATTCTTCTTTAGAGACCCTATTGAAGCAACATATAGAGAAAAACGAGATAGTGCTTTAAAGTTAGGCTACGTCCATCCGCAACCTCGAATTGTAAATGGGCCAGATTATCCCACCGAAGATGAGCAATCCTGGGAGCTTCACTATTCCTTGCTCCATAGGAGGACTCTATATTGGGAAATCCCTGTGTGACTTAGGGGCCAACATAAATTTGATACTGCTGTCAATCTTTCGACAATTAAATGTGGGGTAACTTGTGCCCACATCTGTGACTCTCAACCTAGCCGACAGATCTCTGGTTCATCCAGAGGGTAAGGTGAAAAACGTGCTGATCACGATTGATAAATTTATTTTGCCAACTGACTTCATCATTCTAGACTATGAGGCCGACAAAGATGTGCCCATCATTTTGGGGCGACCTTTTCTATCAACGGGCCGTGCTCAAATTGATGTGCACAAGGGAGAAATCACTTTGAGCATAAATGGACAGAAGCTCAAGTTTAATATAATTTGTGCCATGAAATTTCCTAATGAGGAAGACCTGCAAGATTCTGATGATGACCTGAATTTGATTGAAGAAGAAAAGTCCAATGAAGAGTGTGAAGAAGATGATGCCAACACATCTGTAGCTGCCTGCAATGCGATCGTAGCAAAAACAAACAAAGAAGAAGGATCGATCGCAACACATGAAGAAGAGCCAAAAAAAGAAAGAAAAATAACGTAACCTTCTCTCGTGGAACCACCAACCCTAGAACTACAAACCCTACCAACACATTTGAAGTACGCATTTCTGGGGCAAGATGAGAAGCTACCAGTGATTATTTCCTCTGCGCTCGACGCATATCAAAAGAATGCATTAATGAGCATTCTCAAGAATCATGTGCGAGCAATTGGCTGGACACTCGCTAACATCAGAGAAATCCCCCGCGTACTGTATGCACCACATTCGTCTTGAGGATGACCACAAAGAAACTATTCAAAATCAATGCAGACTTAACTCTGCGATGAAGGAGGTCATCAAAAAGGAGATTATCAAATGGCTGGATGCGGGCATTATCTATCCCATTGTAGATAGCACGTGGGTCAGCCTCGTGCAATGTGTGTCGAAGAAGGGAGGAATGATGGTAGACCCCAATGAGAACAATGAATTAATACTGCAAAGAACCATCACTAGATGGCGCATCTGCATGGACTACCGCAAATTGAATGCGGCCACAAAGAAAGATCATTTCCCTCTGCCATTCATTGATCAAATGTTAGACAGACTAGCAGGGAATGACTTTTATTGCTTTTTGGAGGGATATGCAGGGTATAATCAAATCATGATAGCTCCTGAAGACCAAGACAAGACCACATTCACCTGCCCATATGGGACATTCGCTTTTCGCCGCATGTCGTTTGGCCTCTGCAATGCGCCAAGCACGTTCCAAAGGTGCATGATGGTGATCTTTTCAGATTATCTTGAGGACTCAATAGAAATATTTGTGGATGACTTCTCCGTTTATGGGGACACTTATGAAGTCTGCTTGGCCAATTTGTAGAAAATTCTGAAAAGATGTGAAGAGACTAACATGGTGCTCAATTGGGAAAAATGTCACTTCATGGTGAAAGAGGGCATAGTGTTGGGACACAAAGTCTCCCAAGAAGGGTTGGAGGTGGACAGAGAAAAGATCAACGCAATTGAAAAGCTTCCACCTCTAACCAGCGTGAAGGCTATGCGGATCTTCTTGAGGCACGTTGGATTTTACAAACGATTTGTCAAAGACTTTTCTAAAATAGCACGACCACTGAGTGCGTTGTTAGAGGCAGACAGGAAGTTTGAATTTGACAAAAATTGCCTTAATGCATTCCGAGTTTTAAAAGATGCGCTGATTACCGCACCCGTCTTGATTGCACCGGATTGGACACTGCCATTTGAAATCATGTGCGATGCAAGCGGGTATGCGATGGGAGTCGCATTAGCGTAAAAGAAGAAAACCATTTTGCACCCCATCGCATATGTGAGTAAAACTCTGAACCCTGCTCAAGTCAATGCATATCTATTGGGAACCAAGGTACTCATTCACACTGATCACTCGGCAATCAAATATTTGATGACAAAGGATGCCAAGTCGAGGTTGATCTGATGGGTTCTCCTCCTTCAAGAATTTGATATCGAAATAATTGATCGGAAGAGGATAGAGAATCAAGTTGCGGATCATTTGTCCAGATGGAAAATCCCGAGGTTGACCACAATGAATCTGACGTAAGTGTTGTGTTTCCAGATGAGCAGTTGTTTCACATAGAAGAATTGCCCTGGTATGCGGACATCGTTAATTATTTGGTTTGTGAACAATTCCTCGAAGATTACACCTACCATTAACAGAGGAAGCTCAAGCATGAATGCAAACACTATTATTGGGATGAGCCGAATCTGTATAGAAGAGGTGCAGACCAAATCATTTGATTATGCATACCAAATGTTGCTCAACAACGCATATTGTCACAGTGCCACGATTCGCCATATGGAGGGCACTTTGGAGGGCAACGCACTACAGCTAGCACATTTCATACCTAGAAAGTCCACCTTTTCAGTGAATAAGTGGGCAGAGTTATACATGAAGAAAGTGGTCAGATTGCATGGAGTGCCCGTGTCCATTGTGTCGGACAGAGACCCTCATTTCATGTCTAACTTCTGAAAGAGTCTCCAGGCGGCTTTGGGGACCCGGTTAGACTTCAGTACAGCTTTCCACCCTCAGACGGATCGACAGACAAAGAGATTGAATCAGATACTTGAAGACATGTTGCATGCCTGTGCCATAGAGTTTTCAAGAAGCTGGGATGCTCACTTCCACTTAATGGAGTTTGCTTATAATAACAGCTACCAGTCCACTATTGGGATGTCACCCTTTGAGGCCCTATATGGGAAGAGTTGCAAGTCCCCTGTGTGTTAGGATGAGGTAGGAGAGAAAAGATTATTAGGACCTCAATTGGTACAGACCACAAATAAATCAATACAGAAGATCAGGGCTCGTAAGTAAACAGTCTAGAGCAGACAGAAAAGCTATGCAGATGTAAGGCGTAAGGACCTAGAATTGAGACAGGGGTGAAAGTATTCTTAAAGGTGGCACCCATGAAAGGTATTCTGAGGTTTGGCAGCAAAGGAAAGTTGAGTCTGAGATTCATTGGACCTTTCGAGGTCCTGGAACGAGTTGGCCCTGTAGCTTACCGTTTGGCTTTACTCCCAGCATTGTCTTTAGTTCATAATGTCTTCCATGTTTTGATGCTAAGGAAGTACGTGACAAATCTGTCCCACATAGTCGACTACGAGCCCTTGCGATTGAATGAAAACTTGAGCAACGAGGAGAGGCCCATAGAGATCCTTCTCAGAAAAGTAAATACATTACGCCGTCGGGAAATTGCTTTTGTGAAAGTCCTGTGGCAGAACCACCAATTCAGAGAGGCCACCTGGGAGTGGGAGGAGAGGATGAGATGAAGGCCCAGTACCCGGAGCTTTTTCAAGGATGAACTTTTGAGGACGAAAAGTTCTTTTGATGGGGGAAGAATGTAACATCCCGCGCCTTTTTATTTATTAATAATGTAGTTTTCCCTTTTCAGTAATTGTCCTTAGTGAAAGGGCACGTTTTTGGAAATTTTGAATTTTAAAAGTATAAGTGTGAGGATTTAAGTGTTGGCTTGGAAATTATTCAAATTCTTTTCAATTGTCAAACTCAATTTGGAAATTTATGGCAAGAATTTATTTTCTTGGAAAAGGAAAGAAATTTAAATTGTATAAGGTGGAATAAGGAAAGGATTTAATTATAATTGTACTATTTTCCTTTTATTATTATTATAATTATTATTATTAATTATTATTATTATTATTATTATTATTATTATTAATAAAAATAAAAAGAAGAACCCTCTCCCTCACGTCTCACTCTCACGCGAACCCCCCCCCTTCGTTTTTCTTCTCTTTCACCGCAAGCACCGGTCAGATGCCCTGCTAGTCCCTCCACTCCAGCCGCCGGTCAGACGTGCCGCCAGTCACCCAAATCCGGCCGATCAGCCGCGCTAGAAGTCGCCCAGCTCCAGCCGCGCCTCCCTACCTTCTTCACGCCCATTGTCGCCCCCTGTTCGCCGTCCGCCACTGCCGTGGTCTTGCTCTCGCCGGATTCTCAAGATTTGTGTAAGATTGGATCCCTTTAGGTGAGTTTCCATGGTTTTTCTTGAAGATATTTGTTACCCATTAAATTTTGGCTTCAAATTGTTAATATTCATCACACGTTGGTGTCTTTCGTCATTTGTCCAGCAGATTCGAGTTTAGTATTAGGTGGCTTTGCATTGTGTTGATTTGGATGGTTTCAAGTGATTTGGATTTCAAACCACATCTTGGGTAACAATATTTGGTTTAACTTTGGTAAGTTTGGAGGTTTCAAAACCATTTTGTTTTAGTTACTGTTGCTGTAAAATTTGGACTTGGAACCTTAATAATGGTTTATGTTTAGGCTGGATTTGTTTGCAAAGTTTGGGAGCGAGTTCGGCTTAAACTCCAGCTTTGGGACTTTGATCCAAGATTATTCCATTCTAAGGAGAAGATAATCTTGTTGGTTATTTTGGGCTTAAGTCTGAGGTAAGTAATCTTACCACTGGAACTGCCCACAGGCCAGGTTTTATTTGTATGCTAGCTTGATAACTGTAGGTTATGGTAAATGTTAACATGTTGACTGATAGTATGTCCTAAATCAAGTATGTTCTGGCACGGGTTCTGTTTTGTGTAAAGACACACCTAGGCACATGATCGTTAGTATGTGAGGGTATGTGTTTTCATATGTTGATATCTGATCTGCTGATATTGAGGCATACTTGTATGTTTGGAATTTTGATGATTAAGGTATACCTGAATGTCGTAGAATATATTGTTAAGGATTATGTGTATGTGATAGAGCCATGGTATCAAGGATTACATGTATGTCATAGAATCGTATGGTGTTGAATTTTTGAACGTTGAGACTGTGTGAATATCCCCACTGATTAGTTAGATGCTCAACAGTTTTGTGTTTCCTTTCGGATTCACCAGTTTGTGTTTCATTTGGGATTCACTAGATTGTGTTTTCTTCGGGATTCACCAGTTTGTGTTTCCTTCGAGATTCACCAGTTTTGTGTTTCCTTCGGGATTCACCAGTTTGTGTTTCCTTCGAGATTCACCAGTTTTATGTTTCCTTCAGGATTCACCAGTTTTGTGTTTCCTTTGGGATTCACCAGTTTTGTGTTTCCTTCCGGATTCACCAGTTTTGTGTTTCCTTCCGGATTCACCAGTTTTGTGTTTCCTTCCGGATTTACCAGTTTTGTGTTTCCTTCGAGATTCACCAGCTTTGTGGGCATACTTAACTACAGTAGGATAGGACTCGGTCTCTTGCCTGTTTCATGTGTTTATATGCCATAGGTGGGTATCTAGAGAACATAGATGCCTAGCCTGACCCTAGTGGTGGGGTTACTTACTGAGTATTTCATACTCATTCTTTCTTATGTTGACGTTTCAGGTAAAGGTAAAGATGTAGCAGTGATGGTGCAATCGAATTCGTGATCGTGTCACTGGGACTAGTTTTTGTTGCTTCCCCATGATGAAATTTAGAGTCTTTATTTTTCCTTAATATTTAGTTTTACTGTTTGAATTTTATTACTAAGGATTATTTCTTTTATATACTTTTATTAGTCTTTACGCATTTTGGGTACCCTATTATTTGTTTTAACAATTGCATTTAATAAATGTCTTTTGAACTTCTCTTGTTTAATTAGTATTTATTTCAAATAACTGAGCGTCGTTTTAAATTCTGTGCATGCATTTATTTTAGTAGCGATCTTACCTAAGTTCTAGGGGGTCGGGTCGTTTCATGGGTTCTCCTCCTTCAAGAATTTGATATCGAAATAATTGATCAGAAGGGGACAGAGAATCAATTCGCGGATCACTTGTCTAGACTGGAAAATCCCGAGGTTAACCGCAATGAATCTGAAGTGAGTGTTGCGTTTCCGGACGAGTAGCTGTTCCACATAGAAGAATTGCCCTGGTATGCGGACATCGTTAATTATTTGGTTTGTGAAAAATTTCCTGAAGATTACACATACCATCAACAGAAGAAGCTCAAACATGAATGCAAGCATTATTACTGAGATGAGTCGAATCTGTATAAAAGAGGTGCAGACCAATTCATTCGATTATGCGTACCAAATGCTACTCAACAACGCATATTGTCACAGTGCCACGATTCGCCATATGGAGGGCACTTTGGAGAACAACGTACTGTAGCCAAAGTTTTGCAAAGTGGATTCTTTTGGCTTTCATTATTCAAGGATGTTGCTGACTACGCAATGAAATGTGATTGGTGTCAACGCACCGATAGCATTTCATGGAAGAACGCAATGCCAATGAACACTATTTTGGAGCTGGAATTATTTGACATCTGGGGGATTGATTTCATGGGACCATTCCCTCTTTCGCATTGCAAGCATTATATCTTATTGGCTGTCATTACGTTTCCAAGTGGGTAGAGGCAATTGCATGCGCCGCAAGTGATACGGTGGTAGTCTCCCAGTTCCTCAAGAAAAATATTTTCACTCATTTTGGCATTCCACGTGCCATCATAAGTGATGAAGGATCACACTTTGTCAACCACAATATAAAGGAGCTGCTGCGTAAGCACAATATTCTCCACAAGGTGGCCACCGCATACCATCCGCAAACAAATGGCCAGGCTGAAGTGTCCAATCGCGAAATTAAATTGATACTTGATAAGGTAGTAAAACCTTCACGGAAGGATTGGGCAATGAAGCTTGATGATGCGTTGTGGGCATACTGAACCGCATTCAAAACACCAATAGGTATGTCTCCCTATGCGTTGGTATTTGGCAAGGCGTGTCATCTACCTTTGAAGTTGGAGTATAAAGCATTGTAGGCGATCAAGAAACTGAATTTTGATTTAAAGAAAGCAGGAGAAGCGCAGAAACTGCAGCTGGTCGAGCTAGAAGAATGGAGGATCAACGCATATAAGAATCCAAAGATTTATAAAGAGCGCACCAAGTGTTGGCATGATAATCGCATATGCGCTAGAAACCTCCAAATTAGGCAGAAGGTCTTACTCTTCAATTCAAGATTGCGGCTCTTCCCAGGAAAATTAAAATCACGCTTGTCCAGTCCTTTCATCATCAAAGAAGTATTTTCACATGGTGTGGTGGAACTAATCACCGAGGATGGCAGTCGAACATTTAAAGTTAATGGACAACGGATCAAAGCATATTGCGGAGGAGATTTTCAACGAGAAAAGAATAGAGATTCAGTGTAGGAAGCCTCGATCAGCAAGGAATTGCTACCAGGCTCTCTACCCTTATTTTCCATTATCATTTTGTACTCAATTCAATTATAAGAATGGAACATCTTTCTCTATATCTGTTCACTCTCTATAATTCACGCATGAGTAGCTAAAACGGTTGAATGGGTTGAGAAGTATTTAGCTAGCACAACTAGGGAATCTTCATTCTTTGTGATTATCTTGTTTATGTATGCTTCATTCGTCTATTAAAGATACTCAGGAGGGTAGTCTAAGGACAGGATCTAAACTTGGGAAGGTCAAGTCAGAATCTAGGTTTGAAAGAACCAGATTAGAACACATAAACGAGAGATAGGCGCTTAGGAATGAGCACTATTTGTTATTAACGCATCGCATGCATCTTAGCAATAAGATATGATTGTATGCGGTCACCTTGCTTTCATGCATTTTGCATCAACGCATAGGACAAGAGTAGAGACTTAGGGATAAGCTCCATGGACATTTTGCATTCAACACATGCGTCCTAGACTTAGGAGCATCCCATTTACATTGGGAAATGATTTGATGTGCATGGTTGTAACATGATCGCAAAGTTTGACGCATTCCCGAGTAATGCTAGCTAAAGATCTTCTCAACCTGTTCATTGCATTCTTATTGCATCTATCAATGCAACTTTCTTTCTCAAATCTGCCGCCTTTATTTACTCCTTTTTCATCAATGCAACAACACACCCACACTTATTTATTTACTTTGTTACCACAATGTTTTCATAAACATTATCAATGCAACTATTTTCACAAGTCCCTGTGCTCGACCCTAGACTTACCAGGAAATTGAAAGGAATTTACACTTGAATTCCGCTGGGGAAACTTGAGTGCACAACGCAATTCATCAATGCATATCATCCATATTTCCACCTAATAAAATAAACGCATCAGCTTTCCGTCTTTATGCACTGCCTCTCCTATGGTAAGGGAAGAAGCAGGCGTCGTATGAGCGAAAGACAAGCTCCTGAGCCCAATTATGACCCAAAGATTGAAAGAACTTTCCAAAGAAGAAGAAGAAACAACCGCCGAAAATAAGACAGAAATCCCAACATGGCGGAGCATCCGAAAGACAAAGCACCAAACGCAAATAATATCGTGGCGAACCCCATTCTCTTAGCGAACGATCGCAATAGGCCAATCTGGGACTATGCGTCGCCCAACTCTATGATTTCTCACTAGGAATCATGAGGCCAGCCCTATACGTCCCATCATGTTTTTATTTATTTTTTTTTTTTTATGCAATGTCTAAAGGTTGCAAGGTTGAAAATAAATACCAACACCCCCAAATTTAAACGCAACAATGTCCTCATTGCTGATAAACTGAAAGAATTCATGCGATGCTGTTAGGAAGTTTTGTAAAAGTCAGTTTGAAAGAAAGCTAGTCCCAAAACTAAGTTGATTCTAGTACATGCGATGAGCAATAGAGGCATGTGTTTCATAATTGAAATCATAATTGGTACAGAAAACAATGCGGTGACTAACTAAAGTAATCAATATTTAATGATTGCGCCATTAAAGAGGATGCAATGATAGAACTATCAATGTTAAGAATGAGATGCGAGAGTGCAAAATTTGGAATAAACAAAGTCAAAGAAAGATACAACCCCCCAAATTTGCTCTATTGCCCGCATCATTTGTGATCGCATCCTTCTTTGCGGCGAGCCGATTTCATTGATTGTGATGGCTGAACGAATTAGTCGTGTTTTTCGGTTATCGCATAGCTCCACTGCAATCATTTACCACGATCGTTGCTACAAAACATTGAGAGGGTTAAAACCATAAAAGATAAAGTTAACAAAATTTTTCTCTTTCTTTTTTTTAAATGTTGGTGTAACAAGGATATAAAAATGATAAAGGATATAAAAAGGTAGAATGAGTTCATGAACTGAATTCCTCAGTACAAAAAGATTGTGTCCCTGATGAGTTTGAATCGTATGATTGCGCAAGGACTGCCTACTTCTTCTTTAGTCCGAATTCCTCAGGTACACGAAGGTTTTCTCGCGATGCAAGTCTTCTCCATGATATATTTTAACCCTTTGCCCGTTGACTTTGAATGCGTTGGTTCCGTCCTCATTAGATAACTCAACCGCTCCATGCGGGAATACCTCTTTGATTATGAATGGACCAGACCATCTTGATTTTAATTTTTCGGGAAAAAGTCATAGCCGAGAATTGTATAGCAAGACCTTTTGTTCGACTTGGAGATTCTTCTCGCATAGTTGTTTGTCATGCCAACGTTTTGCGCGCTCCTTGTAGATTTTGGCATTCTCATATGCTTGAGTTCTCCATTCGTCAAGCTCGACCAACTAAAGTTTCCTTGCCTCCCCTGTGGTCTTTAAATCAAAATTAAGTTTTTTCACTGCCCACATTGCTTTATGCTCCAATTTAAGCTGTAAGTGGCATGCCTTTCCAAACACTAGCACATATGAAGATATGCCTATAAGTGTTTTATAGGCGGTCCTGTATGCCTGCAAGGCATCGTCCAGCTTCATTGCCCAATCTTTGCGTGAAGGCTTCACCACCTTCTCTAAGATCAGCTTGATTTCCCTATTGGACACTTCAGCTTTGCCGTTTGACTGTGGATGATATACGGTGGCTATCTTATGGTGGATATTATACTTGAGCAGCAATTTGTTGATGATGTTATTAACAAAGTGGGAGCCTTCATCACTTATTATGGCATGTGGTGTGCCAAAACGAGTGAAGATATTTTTCCGCAAGAACTAGGAGACTACCGCCAAATCGCTTGTGACGCATGATATCGCTTCTACCCATTTGGAAACATAATTGAGGGCCAATAGAATGTATTCGTGACCATTTGATGGTGGAAATGGTCCCATAAAGTCTATGCCCCATACGTCGAATAGCTCCAGTCCTAAGATGATATTCATGGGCATCGCATTCTTCCATGAAATGTTTCCCATACGTTGGCACCGGTCGCATTTCATTGAGTAGTCTCTTGTGTCCTTAAATAAAGTTAGCCAAAAATATCCACTTTGTAACACCTTTGCTGCTGTGCGTTGGCCTCCAAAATGTCCACCATACGGTGAGTCATGGCATTACGATAGTATGCGCTAGTGAGCAGTTTATGGTACGCATAGGCACAAAATCTGGTCTGGCACACTCTTGTAAAGATTTAGCTCGTCCCAATAATATGATTAACATTCGTGTCTGAGCCACCACTTTTGGTGGGCTGTGTAGTTCTCAGGAAATTGTTCACAAACCAAAAAATTGACCACGTCTGCATACCATGGTAACTCTTCTATTTTTAACATCTGCTCATCTGGGAAGGTTACGTTCACCTCCGACTGGTTGGGGTCGACTTTCAGGATTTTCTAATCTTGATAGATGATCTGCAACCTGATTCTCCGTCCCTAGAGAACCCATCGAATAAATCTCGACTTTGCATCTTTCTTTGTCATCAAATATTTGATTGCCGAGTGGTCAGTGTGAACAATCACTTTGGATCCCAACAAGTAAGCTCTGAATTTCTCCAGAGCAAAGATCACCGCAAGCATTTCTTTTTCAGTGGTAGTGTAATTTGTTTGGGCGGGGTGATAACTTGTAGAAATACAAGTTATTTATGCTGTTTTATTTAGATAATGCGGCAAAAAGAAGGAAAAGTTGTGTCGATAGTATAAGAATTGACTGAGAAATACGAAAATTATAAAGTATCGTGAACACACCAACTAACCCCATTGCGATGGCGAAATAGAATGTCCAAGCCTTTGTTTTGCAGGAAATAGGTCACCGCATGCGTTAATGGCTCGAGGACAAAATGTACAACGCATCTACATCACAGGCGCCAATCGATCAAGAATGAAGAATGATCAATGCAATGGCAGCGCATGCGATGATCGATCATGGGTTATAGAGATCAACGCATTTCTATCGCATGCGGTAATCAAAACAACTACACCGCATGCGGGGATCGATCAAAGATGTAAAGAGCAACACATTCGCTGGCGATTCTGACAAGTGTACAACTTTCTATTGTACGATTTGACAGATTCATCGTGGAGCAGAGAGGACTTTACCATTACGCCATGGCAAAAATTATTAGAATTACACAGTGGGACCACCAATACAAGAGAGCCAAGGTCTTGTCTATAAATAGTTTCCTTGAATTCATTGCAAAGGAGGCTGGTCTGAAGAGACTTTATAGAGCAAATCCGAGAGAACGACGAGACAAGGCCGAAAGGTGAGTCTCCAAGCAAGAAATTCTTCCCTTCTCGAAGCTGAAGCTCTGTGTAAGAGGTCACTTCTATTGGGAAAGCAAGCCTGAGAGGGAATCTTTCCACTCCACTTCATCCATATGTCGGTAAGCAAAACATCTCCGATCAGGATCTGTGTCAAGACGTTGACACTCTTTCCGTATTTGTTTATATTCTTTCATTCCTTCTATTGTGTTCATCTTCTTTAATCTTTCATTCACAAATCATGTATCAAACGCTGATCTTTAGATTTAAATGCTATTATCATCAGCATTATCATTTCTCTGTTCATTTCCATATATTTATCATCCATTTTCTCCATCATGTGTTCTTAATCCCCTGGGTAGAGAAGAAGAATTAAGCGAGTGAGTTAATCTTTGTTAAGGTAATCGACTAGGTTTAGCTAAAGCATGCTCGACGGCATCTTCACCTGTGAGAGCAGAAGTGAAGATGTTATTTCACCTATCGAGAGAAGGTTGGAAGAATGCGTTAACTAAAGTCCAGAGATGGAAACAACCTTATGTTCATTACGTTCATCTCTGTTTCACCATAGACGATGGGAACGCGGCTGATCACTGAAAGGTGTACGCCAAAGGAAAATGGAACCTTAGTTGCGTCCTTAACAAGATTGACGAACTTGCGATGTTCTTTCTCTCAACTCATTCTTTTTCTGATTCATTCACAAGACTTGCCATCGCATTCACTAAATTCTTTTGTACAACTTCACAGCCAGTCTTCACCTTGTATCATAGTAGTTTAGACTTTTATTTTATCAACGCATTTTACTTTCAACGCAATTTATATTTCTGTCAAACCAAATTCTTTATTCTTTATGATAACCGGTTGCATTTACCACATTAGTATCGCATCTAAACAACAACAATTCCCGTGTTCGACCTCTGGTCATTCTGAGAAACTTGTGTTGGAATTATACTTGATTCCAACGCAAGAAAACTTGTAACACGCACTACATCAATGCATACACCCTTAGAATGTAGTATCGCAAAATATCTTTATCGCAAAGCACTTGAGCGCATAGCACATCATCAATTTCATTCATAAACAGCGCAAAAAATAAAGATAGATAAAATTTTAGTCATTAAGTTTATGGCAACATGAGCTTGTATCATCCATCTATCATCACAGTGCATGCTTGCTTAAAAAGAACATTCTAAATATCCATTACAAGTTTATGGCGCCATTTTCGGGGGTTTGGTAACGGTTAGTGTTGAATACTTTTATGGTATTTTGCAAGACAGATCTCTGCTGTACTGTCTATTTATCGCGAAGAGCAGGCTGACGGTTTATGAGTACTGGAACTAATACAGAATTCGAAGCTGACCTAGAGATCGAGCATACTTTTCACGCAAGAGCACGCCAGAACCAACTTAGGCAAAGAATAGCAAACATGGCTAATAACGAGAGGCCCAAAGGAAATTAAGAGGGTAATCGGCCAACGTAAAACCCTGTCTTTCTTGCTGCCGACCACAACATCTCTATGAGAAACTATGCGGCGCTGAATCTCTACGACTTCTCGCTCGGAATCTCAAGACCAATGGTTAAGAAGAATGCACGTTTCGAAATTAAGTCGATCATGCTTCAGATGATCCAAAACGCGAGGCAATTTGGAGGAATGCAAAGTGAAGACCCGCATGCCCATTTGACCAACTTCGTGGAGATGTACAACACTTTCTCCATTCCTGGCGTTACTCCTAAGGGAATTAGACTGTACCTCTTCCCATACACACTGAGGGATGAGGAAAAGAGGTGGGCTCATTCGTTGGAGCCAAATGAAATCACTTCATGGGACCAGTTGGTGGAGCGCAGTGGGAGGATTTATGGATAAGACCTATACAGAATCCAAGGTCATCCTTGATCGCATTTCGCGAAACATGGATGATTGGGTGGATGACGAGTATGGGGGAAGAGGCCCCGAGAGAAGAAGAACTGAAAATGCCATTGTATGCAGCAATGATAAGTGACAACATTTGGGCGCGTAATGGCCAGTGACCTCGTTCCTCCGTGATGGCAATTCTAAAACCGAAGGAACTCTCTCAGGTGCCGCAGACTCTAATCGCACTGGCACAAAAGTGCATAAGCAGTGTACTGTGCAAATGAGAAGGGGGACATGCTGTAGAGGATGTGCGCCATCGAACCCGCAATTCAGTGTTTTCCATGTTCAGTAACAACCCCTACAACAACAGCCTATGTAATCGGGTTGGCGAGAAAATCATTCTAACTTTGGTTGGAGGAGGTAACAATGACTAGAGAGCCAGAAATCCAACAGAGACATACTCAAGGGAATCGGAGGAAATCTGCCAGCTTTTCATCCAGTGATCGAAATCGAGTCACCAACGGCAATCGCACAACCAACCTTCCACATCAAACACCTCTGTAAATTCATCATCCTTGGAAGCCCTGCTAAAATAATATATCGAGAAAAATGATGCGGTCATGCAGTCGCAGGCGTCTTCGATAAGGAACTTGGAGGTCTAAGTAGGGCAATTGGTAGCCGAGCTTCGCAATCGAACACCAGGAATGCTGCCAAGTAATTCAGAAGCCCCAGGATCTCATGGGAAAGAATAATGTCCGTGATAACATTGCGCAAGTAAGTCTGACCGCCTGCGGGGATGCGAATTGCGGTAATCTTGAGGAATTTATCTTTCAATCGGCATCCTTAACATCTATCTTTAATTGCTTTCTCTATCGCTTTCCTCTACTACTTTCTTCATTGCACTATTATTGCTTTCCTAAGTTAAGTCTTTACTGCTTTCCGAAATTACTTTCACTTTAATTCAAGTTGCGTTAATTTCATGCCTAGTTCAATTTATTTACATCCTGTCTTAGCATTACATTGTTCTTAACTTGTTGTGAATGATTGAATAAAAATAAAATGAACACCGCAAAGGCTTATCAACTTGGTATAAGCATTGCGTTGTTGATGAAACAAAAATTAATAATAATAATAATAATAATAATAATAAATATAATAATAATAAACATCCGGTATGCATTGCGATGACGGGTGTATCTTGCACTGATAAGATACACTTTGCATCCATCTTACACAAATGCATTACGTTGAGGTGTGTGTTGAGCGCGTATGCACTCTACGCCCGTCCATAGCGAAAACGCACTATGTCGAGGTAGTGTTGTGCTGGTAGAAATACTGTGTGCCGATCCTCCAGAAATGTGCTGAGTTGAGGAGTGTGTTGCGCTAATGCATGCGTTGTTGCCTGTCCTCCGCAAATATGCATTTTTGGTAACGGATGCATTGCATTAATCTTTAACCTTGCACCCATCCGAATAAAATATAAAAGATAAATTCTTTTTGTGAGAGAGTAGTCGAATCGTTTAAGCTTCCAAGGAAATGATGACTTAGCAGACAAAAGAACGTTCTTTCTACTAATTCATAAGTGGGAGAAGCGTGGCGACAGGCTTTTTGAGAATCTCGAAGCCTGCCACGCAAAGTTTGCGTTGTGCCCATCCAGGCCCAACCTATAAATCTTGCCCTTCTTCAACTAAGGAAGTTTATTTGAATCCCTTGCGAAAAGAAAACCCTAAGAATTCCTCTACATACCAGACCTTCAAATTTCCTTCCTCAAACCAAAGAAATTTTCCAACTCTTCAACTCAACCAAAACCATGGCCGAGAAATCCTCACACTCATCTTCCCTACCTTCATCACCTTCCCAAGCCCCCGTCACCGCACGGGAGGTGACATTCCTCGTTGCCAACCGCCGCCTCGCCTCCCAGCCCAAGCCTGTCCAAAGAATCATTGAGAAGCCTCAGCGAAAACCCTCTGTAGCCAAACCACTCATCCGAGAGGGGCCAAGCACGGAGAGTGCCCTGCCACAAGACCTGAGGTGGCACTCCCAGTACCATATTCAGAAAGTGAGAATAAAAGAAGAGATGACAAAGAGGTATTTGAGAGCATCTTAAGTAACATGGAAAGAGAGGGGTGGCTACCTGAAGCAGGAGTTGTAAATCAGCCCCTGCCTTTGGAGGAGGAGATGGTGGAGGCTTCACGTTGAAGTTCCCTGGCTATTGCAGATCCTAAGGAGACTGTTTCAACATACTCCAATGAAGGACCCATCAGAGTCGTTCTAGAGGAGGTCGGAGCGAAGAAGCAGCCAGAAACAGCAGAAGGGAAGAAGAAGAGAAACAGCAAGGAGAAACGGGTAGAAAAGATGAATTTGCCCGGCCAAAGAATGAGAAGAAAGAAAAGAAAATTAGTAGGAAGTGAGCGCAGGCGAGAAAAGAGACACCTAAAGAAGGAAGAGAAGAGGAAGAGAGCGGAAATCTCAGATGTCGATGGAGAATCCACCACCGCAAGGGTGGAAGAGGGGGTGTCACCGCAAGACAAAGAACCAGCGTAACCAAGTGTCATCAACGCATATCAGGACAGTTGAGACTGAAGATAAAGAAGATCCAGACATTACCCCTCTGATGCGGTGTCGCAAGGAGAATGTGCCGCAAGGGTAAACAAGTGACCCATTATTTTTACAACGCATAGCAGAGGAGAAGAAGAAGAGAAAAAAGAGAAGAAGAGGAGAAGCAAGAAAAAATGTTACGAGCGTGCCAAATCATCGCAGCAGGCAATCGGGCAAGAAAACTCCACGATGAAGAGGTGCACCGTAACAACGCAATAGCGGCAGAAGAAGAAAGAAGAAGGCTCGAGGATGAGCAACACATATTGCTTGCCTCTGAGCAGTTTGAAAAAGAGATGAGAGAAGAAAAAGAAGAAAAAAGAAAGGAGAAAGAGGAGAAGGAAAAACGGCGCAAGGCTAATGTGCAGCACGCCAAAGAAAATAAAGGAAAAGAAGTTGCGGAATGGAAAAGGGAACAAGAAGAGCAGCGCAAGGAACAGGAACACACACAAAAACAAAAGTCCCGCCTTGCGTTGGCTCAAGAAAAGAGCAAAACAAAAGTTAGAAGCAGCGAGCTTGTGACGACCAGGAGGCACCCATCAACGAAGAAGGAAAATGATGATATGATGATGGA
>NC_052351.1:71248633-71292551 GCF_009727055.1 Benincasa hispida | reverse complement strand
TGGTCCCATGGTGCCTCCTCATCTATAGCAACCTCTGCATTTTGAAGAAGCACCTCGAGTTCCTCCGCAAAATCCTCCTCCAGATCCCCCGCCGCAAATCTAAATTTGGGGGTGTGCCACCTTCTCCGTAATTCTGCTATTTTTCTTTGCGGCCATTCATTCTTTCATTCATTAATTTTATTATTATTATTTTTTTTTGTATATAGAAGCTATACCTTGAATTCTTTGTACATGCTAAAATTTTGTGTTGCGATGATTGTAATTCTTTGTATACTTAGTTAAATTTTATACAACTGAGTAACTATTCTTTCCATATGCGTTAGCCTCTTTACTTATCATCCTTTATCAATTATTGTGGTAATTTTTATCTTTTATTTTGCGTTGTTAATTGTGCTGCCATGATGAGTAGTATGCATACCCTTAGCAATATTTCTTATACTTTGCACTTTCTAATTAACACTTAGACAATTCATCGCAATACCTCTTCTTTACCTTCTCTATTTCAAGACTCTGCTTAAACTTCTTTTCAAAATTTTAACTAAGTGTTTTGTCTTTTCTGTTCAAAACAACGCAATGAGGACCTTGCGCATCTCTAAATTTGAGGGTGGGGATGGTCTGAGCAGATGCGATCTAGTGGATGCGGTCATTATCAGGAAAATGCGTTCATTATATAAAAAAAAATCATAAAAACTCCAATGTCAGCGCAAGGGAAAATCCCAACCTGATAAGAGTTAAGTCGTGAAAGGAACCTGCTCGTAGTTGGATGTTCGCATGTCACCCATTGGAGCAAGTCAAAATGAAGGTAGGTTTCTAGGATCGATGCAATCTAAAAAAAAACAGAGAGAGAAAATAAGAATAAAAGAGATAGCTCCTCTGACCAGCAAAATTAAAACTTGGCTGAAAATCAAGAGTTGAAGTTGAGATTGGTACACAACCGAAGTTGGATGCTCGCATGACACCCATGGGTGCAAACCAAAACGAAGGGTGTAACCATGACCAACAGTCTCTAATAAGATGACGCAAACTAGGCCACCTTATAAAGACGCATATAGATGTTTTTGCAAGAAGAGGTAAACATTCTTCTCAAAACTAGAAGAAAATTTTGGGTAGAGGTTTGTTGTAGAAAAGAATAAAGTAGAGCATGTTGATGAATTGTTAAAGGATAGAAGGAATTTGCGTTGTTGAGTAATTTTTTAGAGGTGGAACATTCAGAGTAGCCGATCGACGCAAAGTTAGGATGAGAATTGAGTTGAATTGCCTTAGTTGAAGATATGCTTGAGGACAAGCATATATCTAAATTTGGGGGTGTGATAACTTGTAAAAATACAAGTTATTTATGCTATTTTATTTAGACAATGCGGCAAAAAGAAAGAAAAGTTGCATCGATAGTATAAGAATTGGCTGACAAATATAAAAATTATAAAGTATCGTGAACACACCCGATATTGGCTCGAGGACAATATGTACAACGCATCTACATCGCATGCGCCAATCGATCAAGAACAAAGAATGATCAACGCAATGGTGGCGCATGCGACGATCAATCATGGGTTATAGAGATCAACGCATTTCCACCGCATGCAGTAATCAAAACAACCACACCGCATGCGGCGATCGATCGAAGATGTGAAGAGCAACACATTCGCGGGCGATTCTGACAAGTGTACAGCTTTTTGTTGTACGATTCTGATAGATTGATCGTGGAGCAGAGAGGACTTTTCCATTATGCCATGGTAGGAATTATCAGAATTATACAGTGGGACCATCAATACAAGAGAGCCAAGGTCTTGTCTTTAAATAGCTTCCTTGAATTCATTGCAAAGGAGGCTGGTCTGAAGAAACTTTACAGAGAAAATTTGGGAGAACGACGAGACAAGGCCAAAAGGTGAGTCTCTGAGCAAGAAATTCTTCCCATTCTCGAAGCTGAAGATCTGTACAAGAGGTCACTTCTACCGGGAAAGCAAGCCTAAGAGGGAAGCTTTCCACTCCACTTCATCCATATGTCGGCAAGCAAAACGTCTCTGATTGGAATCTGTGTCAAGACATTGACATTCTTTACGTATTTGTTTCTATTCTTTCATTCCATCTACTGTGTTCATCTTCTTTAATCTTTCATTCACAAATCATGTATCAAACGCTGATCTTTAGATTTAAATGCTATTATCGTCATCATTATCATTTCTTTGTTCCTTTCCATACATTTATCATCCATTTCTCCATCATGTGTTCTTAATCCCCTGGGTAGAGAGAAAGAATTAAGTGAGTGAGTTAATCTTTGTTAAGGTAATCGGCTAGGTTTAGCTAAAGCATGCTCACGGCATCTTCACCTGTGAGAGCAGAAGTGAAGATGTTAATCCGCCTATCGAGAGAAGGTTGGAAGAATGCGTTAACTAAAGCGAGAAGTATTTCTAGAGATGGAAACAACCTTGCATTCATTACATTCATCTCTGTTTCACCATAGACGTATGGGAACACGGCCGATCATTAAAAGGTGTACGCCAAGGGAAAGCAGAACCTTAGTTGTGTCCTTAACAAGATTGACGAACTTGCGATGTTCTTTCTCTCAACTCATTATTTTTATGATTCATTCACAAGACTTGCCATCGCATTCATTAGATTTTTTTATACAACTTCACAGCCAGTCTTCACTCTGTATCATAGTAGTTTAGACTTTTATTTTATCAACGCAATTTATATTTCTGTCAAACCAAATTCTTTCTTCTTTATGATAACCGGTCGCATTTACCACATTAGTATCACATCTAAACGACAAAAATCCCCGTGTTCGACCTCAGGTCATTCTGAGAAATTGCATTGGAATTATACTTGGTTCCAATGCAAGGAAACTTGTGACACGCACTATATCAACGCATAAACCCTTAGAACGTAGTATCGCAAAATATATTTATCACAAAGCACTTGTGCGCATAGCACATCATCGACTTCATTCATAAACAGCGCAAAGATAAAGATAGATAAAATTTTAGTCATCACAGGGTTCAAGGTTCTACTCGCATATGTGATGGGATGCGGCATTGTTTTCTTCTTTTGTGCTAGCACCACCCCCATCACATAACCGCTAGCATCGCACATTAGTTCAAAGGGCTGTGTCCAGTCCGGTGCAATCAACACAGGTGCGGTTATTAATGCGTTCTTCAGTATCTTGAATGCGTTGAGGCATTGTTCATCAAAGTCAAACGTTCTTTCTTCCTCCAGCAACGCACTCAATGGTCAAGCAATCTTCAAAAAGTCCTTCACAAAACGTCGATAAAATCATGCATGCCCGAGAAGTCGTCCATAAAAATTTCCACTACATCTTCAAGATACTCAGAGAAGATGGACATCATACACCTCTGGAACATGCTCGGCGCATTGCATAGTCCAAACGGCATACGTCGAAAGGCATATGTTCCGTAGGGGCAGGTGAATATGGTTTTCTCTTGGTCTTCAGGAGTAATCATGATTTGGTTATAGTCTGCATATTCGTCCAAAAAGCAAAAGTAATAATTTCTTGCTAGGCGGTCTAGCATCTGGTCAATAAAAGGCAAGGGGAAATGATCCTTCTTCTTTGCCGCATTCAATTTGCGGTAGTCCATGTAGATCCGCCAGCTAGTGACGGTCCTCATTGGTATTGATTCATTGTTTGCATTTGGGACTACCATCATCCCTCCTTTCTTTGGCACACATTGCACAAGGCTGACCCACGTGTTGTCCGCAATTGGATAATTAATGCCTGCATCCAACCATTTGATTATTTCCTTTTTCATGACTTCCTTCATCGCAAGGTTTAGTCTGCGTTGATGTTCGATCGATCCTTTTTTATTTTCCTCGAGACGTATCCTGCGCATGCAATATGCGAGGCTAATTCCTCTTATGTCTGCCAGCGTCCAGCCTATTACTTTTATGTGCTTTCTCAGGATGCTCAGCAGCGCATGCTCTTGTTCTTCTTGAAGTGTAGAGGAAATTATTACTGGTAGAGTTTCATTTTGCTCCAGAAAAGCATACTTCAAGTGGTTTGGCAAAGTCTTCAATTCTACTGTGGGTGGTTGTTCCAAGGATGGTTTTGTGCTTTTCTCTCTTCATTCAACGTTAGTTTTTCTTCTTTGGTTGTTTTTTCCACGATCGCATTGCAGGTTACCATGGATGTGGTCGCATCCTCTCTTTCATCTTCATCTTCAGACTTTTCTTCTTCATACATGGTGGGTTCATTGTCGAAATCTGTTAGGTCTTCTTCTTCTGAATACTTCATGGCTCTAATAATGTCAAACCTGAGCTTCCTTCCGTTCACGCTCAGTGTGATCTCTCCCTTGTACACATCAATCTGAGCACGACCAATGGATAAAAATGGTCGTCCCAAAATGATGGTACATTCTTTTCTACTTCATAATCGAGGATGATGAAGTCCGCCGGTAAGATAAATTTGTCAATCAAGACCGGGAATCCTTAACCTTCCTTCTGGATGAACAGGGACCTGTCAGCTAGCTAGAGAGTCACCGTCGTGGGCGCCAGCTGCCCCACATTCAGCTGCTTAAAAATTGAAAGGGGCATTAAGTTGATACTTGCCCCGAGATCGCAAAGCGCTTGACCTATATATATCCCTCCAATTGAGCAGGGTATTGTGAAACTTCTGGGGTCGCGCATTTTCGGTGGAATTATGGTTTTTGAACTTTGCATTAATGCCACCGTTGCAAATTTACCTATGCTTCTTTTCTTCGTCACCATGTCCTCTAGAAACTTAGCATATTTTGGCATCTGTTCAATCGCTTCAGTGAAAGGAATGTTGATATGTAACTGTTTCAGCATGTCTATAAAGCAATGGTACTACACCTCATCATTTTTCTTCTTCTTAAGTCTTTGAGGAAATGGTGACAGTTGTATTTTCACGGTTCCCTAGTCTATAGGCTTAGAAGTGGATGCAACTTCTAGTTCCATCATCTCTTATTCTTCTGGTTCTTCTTGAGTCAATGGGGTCTGGGATTTCATCGCAACTGAAGCAGTCCTACATGGCTCCTTCTTCTCTTCCATCATTGTCTTTTCGCTTTTCAAAGTCACAACTTGACATTGCTCCTTTTTCGTACTCCTTAGGTTGCGCAAGAGCTCAGTTGAACTCGAAAATGCCCCTTGCAGTCTACTTTTGAGTTCGCTCGCAATCTGTCCTATCTGAATTTCGAGATTGTGGATTGACGTCGCTTGATTCTAGAGTACTATTTCATTCTTTTCAATATACTACTTTAATAAGCTCTCCAAAGATGAAGATTGCAGCGCCTGCGAACTGCTAGCTTGATTTTGTGATTGACCGTTTGTTCGCGGGAAAAATCCCGGTGGCCCTTCTTTTAAAACCATCGGTTGAAAATTTTGTTGTTGATTTTTCCATGCAAAAGTGGGGTGGTTTCTCCACCAAGGGTTGTAAGTATTAGAGAAAGGATTATTCTTTACGAAGTAAACAGATTGTGGATTCCTTGGACACTCTTCCATCAGATGGCTTTCTCCACAAGTGGCACAACTTGCGCTCGTTTGATCGATTGCGTTGACCTACCCCCTATGCATTCCTGGGCTACTGATTGCGATTCCCTGTATCAGGTTCATCATCGCATTCATTTGGTTTTGTAAGGATGCGATGGCCCCATTACTTGCGTCACCTTCTTTAATTCTCAGTCGTTGATCGCTTTCCCTCCAGTCTTCGTGATTCTTCAAAATGTGATCAAGTATATTTTTTGCCTCGTCGTATGTTTTATCAAGCAGACCTGCAACTGCTGCCGCATTGGCAGCCGTCTACGATGTAGGGTTCAAACCGTGGTAGAAAATTTCCATTTGGAGACAATTGGGTAAGCCATTGTGCAGACAATCTCGCACCAGTCTTTTAAACCACGCCCAGGCATCACTGAGCAATTCGTCAATATCCTGTTCAAAATTAGTAATCAACTTCCTCCTTCTTGCATTCTCTGTTGGGGGGAAGTACTTCTTCATGAACTTCTCAACTACTTGTTCCCAAGACGTGATCTCCCCTGGTTCGAGAGAATAAGCCCATTTCCTTACTTGGTCACACAATGGAAATGGGAACAGCATTAGTCGAACCTCCTCAGCTGAGATGTTTGGGAACACAAAAGTATTGCAGATTTTAATAAAACTCCGAAGATGGGCGTGCGGATCCTCACCACGCCTAACCCAAACTGTCTGACAGTCTAAATCATCTGTAGCATAATCGATTTCATCTCGAACCTCGATCCGTCCAGGGCTGGCCTAATGATTCCTGGTGAGAAATCATAGAGGTTGGACGACGCATAGTCTCAGATGGGCCTATTGCGATCGTTCGTCGGGAGAATCGGGTTCACCATGATATTATTTACGTTTGGTGCTCTGTCTTTCGGTTGCTCTGCCATGTTAGGATTTCTCTCTTATTGTTGTTGGCGATTGTTTCTTCTTCTTCTTTGAAAAGTTCTTTCAATCTCTAGGTCATAGTTAGGCTCAGGAGCTTGTCTTTCACTCATACGATGCCCACTTCTTCCCTTACCACAGGAGAGGCAGTGCACAGAGATGGAAAGTTGCGAAGAAAATCAAAAAGTTACCGTTAGCACAATATGTACTGTCATAGTCCCCGACAATGGTGCCAAAAACTTGATGCGTTGTGAATGTGATGAAATAATGGTGTATATTACGATGGTGAATTATGCATTGCACATGAAAGTTTTCCTAGTAAAATCCAAGTATAAATCCTACTAGGTTGCCTAGTAAGTCCAAGGTTGAACATAGGGACTACTAAGACAATATGAGATGGTAAGTTTTGATTCCTTTGCGGTGACAAAAACAATAAGTTGGTTGGTATGTTTGTTTAGAGTATAAATTCTATGCGGCAGAGTTGAGTAAAGATTTAATGACAACGAAAGTTACAAGGAGTATACGGGGAACGGGTTGAGAAGGGTTTTAGCTAACACTTTCTAAGGTTGCATTCAAGTCATGCGATCATGCTACACACATACAACAACATGTCATCTCTCAATGCAAATGTCATAGTTCCTATTCTTAGGACACATGCGATGTATACGATAATGTCTATAGGACTTATGTTTAAGCATCTATTCTTGTCTATGCGATGATGAATGATACACACATACATAAGGTGACCACATACTATCATATCCTATTTCTAGGGTGCATGCGATGCATGATAGCAAATAGAACTTATTTCTAAGTCTCTATCTCTTGATTATGCATTTCTAATCTGACTCTCTCAAGCCTAGATTCTAACCCGACTCTCTCAAGTCTAGGTTCTTTCTTTAGACTACTCTCTCAAGTATCTCTAAAGGGTGATGGACACATACATAAGACAAGATGATCGCATAAAGTGAAGATCATAGGTCCTGCTAGCTAAATGCTGCTCAACCCATTCAGAAATTTAGTTACTCATGCACAATGTGAAGAGATTGAACAGATGTAGAGATGCAAATTCCATTTTATAAATAAGTTAGAATACAAAACAACAATGGAAGATTGGGATAAGAAGCCCGGTAGCATTGTCTTGCTTCCCGAGGCTTTTACACAGTGTTTTACTCTACTCTGTCCAAAAGAATGTTCTTGCTTTCACAAGAGTCGACCCTCTCTCCGGTTGCAGTGCTTCCCGGTAGTCTCTCGAGCTAACCAAGAATGATCCTTCGGCGTCTTCTCTCTTCGCTCGCCTCCGCCTTCTAAGTGCAAGAATTATAGACTACGATTATCTATGATCTATCTTCTATGTATATGGCGAATGGAAACGAATGGAACATGGAACCCAAAATTCTCATCACCCTTAACGAAGGTGGACTTCGGTATTTATAGAGCTTCAGGGTGAAGAGCTTTTCTCTCAAATGATTGCAATGATGGGAAGTCATTAAATCTCTGTCTGATGCGCCGATTAATGGTTAATAAAAAGTTGAATGTACTTGCTACAGTGTGTCGTTAACGGCTTGTCAACTAAATTCGGATTCGACCGTCATCAGCTTTATGTCCCATCATGATTTATTAAGCTTTCACCTTGATACACCATCTTTATGCAACCACCTTCTTGAGCAGGTTTTCATGGGCGCATACGATCGCATATCTTTACGATCACAATCTTCTAATGTGCTCAGGCGCCAAATTCCTTGGATCGCAATTTGCTTTGCACCAATGCATTTTCCTACACAAAATAAGAAAATTAGCTGCTTTAATGCAATGGGCGCATGCGATCACAATATTCTAAACTTAATGCTTTTGGACATGATTTTGCATATTTTTATCGTCGCATTCCTACATTGTTTTATATCTTTGCGTTGTAATAACGTGCATTTCTGCCCGTTATCAACCACCGCATTTATGTAAGGTCATCACGCGATCATCTTTGAGGTACCCTTGGATCGCAAACTCAAAATGCATTATCATATTGTTCCTACACAGAATAACTTAATTTAACTGCTTTTATGCGATGAGCGTTAGCGATCGCAATTTTTCTTTTAGCTTCGTGCATTCAATCATAATATTGCCTATTCACCATCCCTTTCTCCCATTGTTTTAATAATTTGAGCTTCAATAACTTGTATTTCTACTAGTTATCACGCGCGCTACCCGTGTTCGTCCGTCAAAGTTCGCAGCATCGCAACGCTCTAAAGGAGAATTTCAATGCTAAGGCTTCCATCTCCAGTGTCAAGGTCGAGCGTTGTGACAGTGGCGATATTGATCATTCAGAGTGTTGCGATGTTGTGAGCAGCGTTGCGACCCTATGACAATGGCAGTTTCATAATTTTCACTGTTTTGAAGCCTAGATGCTCAAATCACCTCTAAATTACTTCAAATTAGTCCTGTTTGACTCTGATTTCTTTGTTTTACCTCCTCGGTGCATGATACCTACAAAATAGGGAAAATAAATCCATAAAATCTGATAACAAACCAGAATTAAGATAGGAATAATAGCTTTTTTTAGAGCTATCAAACACCCTCAACTTATTTCTTGATCGTCCCGAGCAAGATTATAAAACTCAGTCATGGATTTTAATAAGAAAATGTTCACTCTATTCATCAAATCCTTTCTATAATCCTAACAGTATTTAGGGTTGCATAATAAATCAAACCAAATAATCACTCAATTGAGATTTGTTATAAAAAGGTTATGTTTCAATCAAAACATTGTACAAACGAAAAACTAGGACTTTTTTTCGTAAATCGTAAAGTGCCCGAAAAAGTCTTATCCATCTCTCAATTCATCCTCCCTCTACCCTAGCTCGGTCATCAGCTAGAGACGTACTGATATTGCTAATCAAAGAGCAACACTATCAAGGAATGCCCAAAACTCATGCACACAAAAAATAAAAGGCATTTATTTTACCTAGAGGGCTAGCTTTCACACTCAACTATCAGGAACCTATCGCTTTTTTCTCGCGGGCCCTAACTAGACACGGCGAAGGTAGCTCTTCTCACTTTTATCCATGCACACACGCGCACTATATTTTTTTGTAGGCACGTCGAATAATGCCTCTTTTTTTCTTCTCTCTCTCTGACTGGTTCTAAACATGGCATGTTATCCTCCAACTCATCCTCAATGTCGATATAGATTACCACATCACTACACGCCTCGGTGAGGTTATCAGATGTGTGTAACAGGGGTTCACATCCTCTCCCAACTAAATCAGAAGATTGAGTGACTAGGTCTCTCAAACTTTGAAGATCAGTTCCAACCTCAGTCTAAAGACTAAAGCTTTCCTGAAGGTCGCACATCTTTTGCTCAAAAACAATATTGTTAATAGTAAGTTGTCTAATCACATCTTCTAATGACATACCTGAGTTGGCGATGTGAGCATGCATTGTCATGTCGGATGTGGCAGGGGGTGAATCATAGTGAAACTAGTCCCATCCTAGGTTTTCATAGTCATAGGACTCCTCCCGTTTGGGCCCTTGGAAATCGTCGTCCATATAACTGGGATACCCTTCCATGGAGTAGTCTTGTGGCATAGGGCTCCACTGCAAAATTGGTATGCTTGTTCAAGGTGATCAGTCCTACATGCTTGCATATGTTATGGGTTATCTGCAACCAATTGACTAACCAAAGAAGTTAATGTTGGTATTGGTGTCCTAATTCTCCCGGAGTCTTGTTGTTTGTAATTATACACATTGTTTTATGAATAAAATAAATGTTCTTTCATTCTGTGGCATTTACTCATATCCAATAAACAAAGCTCCATGGTTATCTTATATAAACTTATGCATGTATATAGGATATACAAGTGGATCCTGCCTTAAGTGATAACTTAAATAGGTCTGTAGTATAAGGATTAAGGTGGGCTACTTGATCCTGGTGACACTAAGGATACAACCCGCTTTGTAGAAGTTTGCAAGTGTTGTAAACTACTACAGATGGTAGATCCTAACCATTCATGTGGAGACATACGAGTAGGAGTGTCCTGTACAAAGAGTTTGAATAAGACCAGACCACGAGATGACTAGACTCTGTATATAACGTTGTTGATACTAGAGACTTACATCTCACCTAAATGACCATAGGTGACACGACCTCAATCTTGAGTGTTTTGGGAACTCCTACCTTTGAGGGCAGTCCTTTGATTAGTATGGGTGAGAGCTACCAGATTGCCAACTCAACATGCCTACCTTTTTGGGGACTTGTCTGATTTGGGAGCTAGAAACTCAATACACAAGATGGAATTCACTCCTTCCTCGATGCAGGGGTAAGTAGATGAATTGTTCCCTTAAGGGCTGATTCCGGAGCTTGAACATAGTGGCCACAACTTCTCTTTGGAAGAGAGGACTCAGTCATAGTAGGACTATGACTTATGTTTATTAGAGAATTCAGTGGTACTTAAAGAGTTAGATGTCACTACAGGGGCATAACGGTTATTAGTCGAGCTGTACTTACGGGTGATCTGTGAAGGGTTGTCGCACTGTTGATTGGTTAAGATGGACACATAATATATCTGTAGTAAGGAGAGTTCAACTGTCGGTCTTTAGTGGAGTGCCTGGCAGTTAACGGATGACGGATCTTGTGACTAAAGTGTTTAGTCAGTTATTCACGTATCGTTGGAGCTTCAACCTACAGGTCCATAAAGTCTCCTTGGTAGCTCAATGGATTCAAGTTGAGGATTAGTTCTTGGTATTGATTTGAAATGTTCAAATTGACAAGAGGTAATTCGATTATATGTGATATGATCGATATGGTGTATGAGATACATCAAGTGGAGGATTAATATAAATGATATTTACATTAAGTGTCATGGAATAAAAAAAGAGATATGGTTTATATATTCATGAGATGAAATATTAAAACTATAAATATATTATGGTAAGTTAGTTATCTTTTATATTTATAATTATATTAATTATTGGATAATTATCTCTTTTTCCCTAATAAACAATTGAGTGGGAGGTTATTGGTGGTTTCATGGTAACCGTGAGATAAAAAGAAGAAAAAAAATTCCTAATTTTTGAGAGGAGAAATAAGATTTGCAAAATTGTATTTTTTGAGATTTCCAATCTCAAAAAATTCTCATGGATAGTTGTCAAGTAAATCAGATTTACTATGCGACAGCTTGGAGTTAGTTAAACGATCGTGGAGTGTTCTTACACAATAGACACTCAGCTAGACGATGAGCTAGACAATCGCATAGCTTTTGCTAGACGATCACATAGCTTTTACTAAACGATTNGTGTTCTTACACAATAGACACTCAGCTAGACGATGAGCTAGACAATCGCATAGCTTTTGCTAGACGATCACATAGCTTTTACTAAACGATTAGGCATCGACCTATACGATAGGTTGTGTCTTCTCCCACTTGCTCAATCGTTTATACAATTATTCCTCCTCTCGTTTTCTACCTCAAACCATGTCTACACAGAGCCCACCCTCTGGATTCTCACACCGAGAATACCGAGGGAACCTTCTTGATGGTGTCATACTCAATTTGACACTGTCGAGGTTCTGTGGAGGCCGTTCGCAGTGTTCGGGGTGTTCGTGACCTTGGCGATCGCTTAGTTCGAGTGCACGATGTTCATGCAGTGTAGAGATCATGTTGGACAAACGTTCATGTGTTGCTATGTTGTTGTGATGGAGCATTCGTGATCAAGGAACTTGAAAATGAGTCTACAAAGGTTTGTTGATTCTTGTCCTTGATCTATAGTAAATCATGCTGTAATTTCTGTATTATGCAAAACCGTATGTTTCCATTTGTGATTGTAATTGTAATGTTCATATACAATTAAAATTTGGAAAGATCCTTCCGCTGCTCATGGAAAACCTCGTGCACGTTTTTCCTTCAGTTAACTCAGCAAATTGAGCTCGAAGGTCAAGAACCTCGTAACTAAGCCGAGATGCTCCACTCGATTGTCCCCATCCTTGCTTATGATATCTATCCATGCTTAAAATACTGACACAAAAAGGAAAACAAATCAAAAGCAAAAGAATACTCTAACTAGAAATTTAACTAACGAAACGTTAATGGCTTCCCCAGCAACGACACCATTTGTTTGGGTTCGAGAATTAATGTCGTTAATTCAACTCCAAACCGAAGCAAAAGAAATTTGTAAATACCAAACTACTCCTATTATTAATAAATGTAGCAACAGTGGTAAGTCCGAGTCGATCCACAGAGAAGCGCGATTGGTTTCATTGAGTCAATTTTTTAACTAGAGCGATAAATAGGGAGTTTTGTGGACAAGAGATAAACGTGTGAAATTAAAATAAAAGGAGTAAATGTAATCTATGATAGGAGTCTATCTAATTTCTAGAGCAAGAGAGAGTTCCTATGCAATTTCTTTCATTAGGCGCCAATTAATTACATTAAATCTGTCAATCCCTCAACCTATTAGAAAATCTAATAGCCCAATTAGCCAATTTTGATAAAAATCCAAACCAGCAGTAATTCATTTTAAAACTTTTCCTTCTTAGCGACATACAATTTAAAAATGAAAAGTATTAAAAAAAGGTTCAATTGTTGAGACATGATACGGAAATCCATATCTTGTAGCATGATTTATTTGGAAAGATTATACTAAGATATACATGAGTTTGGCTAGAAAAAGTCTAGACCCTAAGCATTTGATCCTAATGCGTGCAACTTAATCAATCAACGATGCATAGGCTAGAAAGATTTTGCAAACAAGAATTTCAACAAATTAATTTGTCAAAAGAATTTATCAAAAATCCATTAAGATTAAAACAAATCCAACCAAAGAATTCACAAAATTATAGTTAAATTAATTTGGAAACCTTCAAGAATTTAAACACAGGGCTCTTGCTCAAAGAAACTAGATAGAGATTACCTCCCAATTCATAGAAAAATCTGAGATACATATCTGTTCCATTGATTACAACCCAAAATAAAAAGCAAAACTAACCTAAAGATACTAAAAATTGACAGGAATGGACAAAGGGTCGTGTTTTACATCGACGTCCATTAAATTGGCCTCCCAAATTCAGCATGATTTGACCTAGGGTCGAAGAGATTTTTTATAGAATTCAAGGCAGTGTCGTAACGCTGAAAACAACATTGCAGCACTCACTTTCGCACGCGCTACCTGTGTTTGTCCAATAACAAGCCAGAATTAAGATAGAAATAATAGCTCTTTTTGAGAGCTATCAACCACCCTCAACTTATTTCTTGATTATCTTGAGCAAGATTATAAAACTCGGTCATGGATTTTAATAAGAAAATGTTCACTCTATTTCCATTCTATAATCCTAACAGTCTTTAGGGTCACATAATAAATCAAACCAAATAATCACTCAATTGAGATTTGTTATTAAAGGTTATTTTTCAACCAAAATCATGTACAAACAAAAAACTAAGAAATTTTTTTTTCGTAAATCGTAAAGTGCCCGAAAAAGTCTTATCCATCTCCCAGTTCATCTTCCCTCTACTCTGGCTTGGTCATTAGCTAGAGACATACTAATATTGCTAATCAAAGAGCAACACTATCAGGGAATGCCCAAAACTCATGCACAAAAAAAATATAAGGCATTTATTTTACCTATAGGTCTAGCTTTCACACTCAATCGTGGGGAACCTATCACTCTTCTCTCGTGGGCCCTAACTAGACATGATAGAGGTAGCTCTTTTCACCTCTATCCATGCACACACACACACACTATATTTTTTTGCAGGAACGTCAAATAATGCCTCTTTTTTTTTTCTTTTTTTCTTCTCTCTCTCTCTCTCTCTTTTTTTTTTTTAGCAGAGAATAATTCTCTTTTATTCAAAATTTTATTTTTCACATGCACTAGGCTTCTTTTTTTCTTTCTCACTATCTAGTTTTACCCTTAGGCACTAAAAGTTACTCCCAAGCCAATAAGGGGCCTTTGAGGTGACAACGAAAATCCGAGAAAGATAATCGTTTGTTCTGTTTTTCCAAATTTCGTACCGCTCGAACCGCTCCAAACCCAACCTAAAAAGCTTAAACCGGATGTGAACCACTTGAACTGAACCAGCCAAAACCCTTTTGAAGCTGAACCGGAACGAGTTTGAAGAAAACTAGTCAAACTGGTCAATCCTCGCTTGGTCAAACTCGCTGCTAGACCGTTGAAAATTGCTACTCGATAGTTGGTGGTTGAAATCATGTCTCACTCCTCACTACAGGCCACTCGATCCTCGCTGAACTGTGAGCAGCGTCGCGACACTCGAGGGCAGCGTTGCAACGCTGGCTGGGCAGAAGCTCACGATCTGGAAACAGAAGCTCGACCTTCTTAATTTTTTTCTTCAATTACAACTTAATTTCAACACTATTGACTCCAAATAAATTATAGATTCTTGAGCACACATATAAGCTCATCAAACAAGAGCCAATTACAAAGTTAATCAAGGAATCAAAGAGAAATTAAATGCCAAAATTCAGAAAACCATACCAGTGCACCATTTTCATACAACTCATGAAAAAACACCCACAAGCCAAAATTAAACCAAATTGAATGCTTAAATGATGCTCTGATACCAATTGTAGGAGTATATCAATATGCAGCGGAAGCAACTAGGATCATTAAGCATTCTAATTCATTAATTTTGGCTTTAAATCTAAGCATGCTCATAAAATACAAAGTGGATTTCATGACATACCTTTGAAGAACACCTTGAATCGCGATTCTCAGCTACAAATCTTCTCCAAATCTCATTGTGAACCACCTCAAGATCTTCCCTACTATTCTCTTGGAGTTTTAGATTGAGTTGTGAGACCCAAAATAAGATTGAATGAAGGAAATTTGGAGAAGAACACACTATTGCACCCACTTGTAAGAACACCTTCTTCAACTTGAATTTTGTTAGCAAAAACTCAACTGATGCATGCTTTATTTCCAATCTTCTCTATATATTTCTGGACTATCATGCAAAGGAGAAGCCTGCATGAGATGCAACTCATGCTTGGAGAATTAAAGCAAAATTTAAGTGGGTTTTGAGTGAGCTACTCCATGAACGTGAGTAGAATTTTCCAACTTTTGATTTTCCAATTTTTTTGTGGTTTTTCAATTTCAATTTTGTTTTATAAATTGATTTCTTAAATAAATTTAGTTTTCAAATTTAAAAACTTTGTTAATTTTATAAATTAATTTTCTAATAAAATTAATAATNATTTAATTAATTTTAATTAATTTAATATCAAATATTAAATTAATTTTACACAAAATCCACCTTCATGAATTTAATATTTAAATCATATTTAAATATTAATTAAATTCTCTAATTTCGTTTAATTCCAAAATTAAACTCGTAATTATATCTCAAATAATTACTAATTCCCTTAATTCTAATTTGAACATTTCAAATGAACTTATCACGCTACTCTAAAGCTAATCCATTTACGAGCTAGTAAAGGGACCTCATGAACCTACAGATCATGGGCTCCAACGATCCGAGAATAATTGGATAAACTCTTTATACCGAATTAACCCCATTCGTTAACTAATGGGTCACTCCACTAAATCCCATAATTGCACCCCCCTCACTATAGATATATTATTTTCACTCGATATAACCAGGATTAGTAATTTAACCCTTCACAGATTGTTCATAATAATGGCTGGGTCAAATGTCTGTTTTACTCTCGAGATTACCTCTTGTTCCTTAAGTCCCACTGATCCTCTAATGAACAATTGATTTGTGATCCGATCAACAAACCAAGTCCCTCTGGGGCCAATGAGAGAGTAAAGTCCCTTGTTCAAGACCCGGAGTCAGCACTTAAGGGAACAACCTCTCTATTATCATTGAAAACGGGTAGGAGTGAATTCCATCTTGCACCCTATGTCCCCAGCTACCTACCCTGTCTTACCCCTGAAATGGAGGTTTATTGAGCCGACGTTGTTGAGCCAACCCTCACCTATGCAAATCTAAGGATAATCCCAAATAAACAGAAGTTCATAGTTAGCTCAGGATTAAGGTCAAGTTACCTAGGTCATCGCTTTGAAATAGTCAGTCTTAAACAGTAAACAGCGTTATAAAGTAAGAGTGACTAATTTCGTGGTCCAATCTTGTACAAACCCATTGCATAGGACACCCCCACTCCTCATGTCATAATATGTACGAATTAGGATCACATCATCTGTAGCATTTTACAACTCTTTGTAACAACTACAGAGTGGGTTGCATCCGATAATGTTACCAAAATAAGGCACCCAACCTTATTCATATACTATAGATTATTTTGACCATTTACTCGAACCTGATCCACTTTTATGTCTCCACATTAAGTTCAAGTACTAATGTTATAGTCATGGATCTTTTTAGTTTATTGAGTTTCTAAAACGAAATAATTCATATATTCAATAACAACTTATTGAATTTTCATAAATAAGTTTTATCATTTACAAACCACGAGTTTTAGGACATAAAACCCAACAATGCATAGCCTGACCCTAGTGATGGGGTTACTTATTGAGTATTTTATATACTCAACTTTTCCATAACTTTTTTTTTTCAGGTATAGCAAAGAATGTACTGGACTAGTTTCAACGTTTCTGCTCAATTTTACGTTTTTAATTTATTTTGAAGTATTAGTTTAAGACTTGATGTTAGGTTGAGTTTTAATGTTTAAGAAATTATTTTTCATAAATGTTTTTAGGGGACCCCGAACAAAAGTTTTATTGTTTGTTGGTTTATTCATTTTATGAAATATTTTGAAATTGTTATATTTGTTTTATGAATTTTTCTTCCATAGTCAAAATGCTTTGGTTTCAAAATTGGTTGTCATGAAGTAATGGCCCCAATTAGAGATCTCAAAGAAAAATCCTTACAATAATGGTTTGCTCTTTAGTTAATGAATGAAGGTTAATTTAATTAAAGAGTTTAATTAATTAATCTTGGATCATTGGGGCTTATAATTTGTAGGTTCATAAGGTCTTCTCGCTAGCTCACCATGGATCAACAAGGATCAAATATATTGAAAAAATATTTGAAATGTTCAAATTTATGAGGGAAAATATTAATACAATTAGTTACATGATTTATTATAAAGTTTGTTTGAATGAGATCCAATTTATAACTTTATAATATGGAGAAGTAATTTATTTGAATATAATTTAAATAATTAATTGATTAATTTGAATGAGATTCAAATTAAAGAGATAATGCAAAATATATATTTAAATACGGTATAAATATTTAAATCTATTTAATATGAAATACTAAATGAATAATTATCTTCTAATAGTGGACATCAGTAGATAATTAAATTCTATAGAGGACAAATATATAAATATAATTTAAATTTTTTAAACCATTTAATGTGAGAAATTAATGGGGTAAATATCTTTAAATATTAGATATTAATGGATATTAATTTTTAGAAAAATCTCTGCAAATGGGCTATCCTAATAAGATAAGGAGTAACCCAGTAGAGTTCTATAAATAGGACTCTAGGGAGCCCTCATTGAACGGACTTCTACACTATCTACTCTCTCCAACGTAATCTCTGCAGCCAATCTGCAGAGAATTATCTCCAAGAAAATGCTCCCAATTTTTAGAGAAGGGTTCTTTAAAAATTCTTCCTATTCCCTCCCATCTTTCAAAGTGGTTTCTACAAGTCGGATCCTCGCGATAGCCATAGCAAGGAAGATTTTATGGAAAAATGAAGACTTCAAGGAGAAGACTAGTAGTTCGAGGAGAAGATTTTGCTACAATTATAGATCGACAAAGATATGGTGCTTAACCTTTTCTTGATTATTTATATTTTTAATTCGTTCAAGAAATCAAAGAACACAATTATATGCTTCCATCGGGATTCAATTACCTTTACTTATCCCTTGTTCTTAATGCTTATGCTTAGATCAATATTTGAATGTGTTTTATTCTTAATTAATTGACATATAGTTTAATCAAGATGTAAGTCTTGATTAATAATTAAGGATGCTTAATCTTGGCATTAGCGGTTAAGTAGGCCATGTGTTAAGTTGATTGAGTAATATCCTAGGATCATATCTACAATTTTCGGCATTCAATTTCTTTGACTAAATGCATCTTCAATTTATGTGTGAAAGAATCAACCGCCTTTTCTTAGCCTGTTTATCTTCTATTCCAATTCCACACACAACCTCACCCCCAATTTACCGTTTTAACTAAAGAATTAACTTTGAGAAACTAATCTTCGTGCTTCCGTGTGGATCGACTCAGTCTTGCTATTACTCAGTACTATGGGTTATATTGATGAGTAATTATAACTTTTACTTGGTTGGGAAAAACCTTCGACGAGACACTTTTCTTTTCCATCGCACCTCCAACGACAACTCTGGTGACCATCTTTACACAAGCAACTCTGAGGACCAACTCTAGGCTCCGAAAACCACCTCCAACGATCTGCCTCCAAATGTGTATGTTACTTTTGAAGGGGATTACTCTTCTTTCTTGGGGATATGATTAACCCGAGGTGGCTATGACACCCGTAGTTTCCCTATGAGCTAAAGTACCTCGAGAAATGAGTAAGCTTCGACACCTTGTTAAGAGACATTGCTCGTAGTTGGAAGACCTGCATGACACTGGTGCGGGCAAGCCAAAACGAAAGTGACGTGTCTAGATAAGGTTTCCTCTTTTGTGTAAAATATATTAAAAAAAAAAAAAAAGAGAGAGAGAGAAAAAAATAAATAAATAAATGGGTAAAATAAAAGTTTGATTTCCTTGAGTGTGTCATTACAAAGTTGAGTCTAGGAAGCTTAGCTCTTGAACCTTTGAGCCAATTTGGGGAAAAACGAATTGAGGGCCTTATAAAACCGTTCCCAGGTTTTGCGAGCTTAATTAGTAGGCCTTTTGACTCACTCATGCATGAAAAGTTTAGAATCATTTTTGAAATGTGCTTCATTGATTGATTGTAATCTGATTGCATTTTTTATTGCAAATCTCATCCTTATAGACTGTTGAGACTAGAGTAACGACCTATGTGATTGAGCAAGCATAATATTTTTTTCTATATGAATGTGTGATTCTACTTTGCTCGAGAATGATCAAGAATTAAGTTCAGGGTATTTGATAGCACTGAAAATGTGCTATTTTTCTCTTCTTAATTCGAGGTCGTTACTATGTTTAATGTGTTTATTTAATGATTTTGTAGATATTGAGCATCATGGACGTAGAATCAGTCGTTATGAGCTATTCGGTTAATTTGGAGTAATTAAGAGCTAATTTGATCAATCGGACTTCAAAAGGACGTGAACGGACGAACACCCCTGGACGGAGTGTTGCAATGCTCAAATGAGCGTTGCACAACGATATAAGGCAGTAACTACCTATTTTGGGAAAAACAGGGCAACGTAGCATTGCAATGCTAGGAATTAAAGACGGAAGTGCGCTGCAAGGCAGAGTAGCATTGCAACGCTATAAGCTCATATGTGCAGCGTTGCAACACTGCGACATTACTCTATATATAGTTTTCTTCGCTTTAGGTAAGGCGGAGATGCCCACCTTCGGCCTTCAGCCAAATTTCCCCTCTCTTTTCTCTTCTACTTTATATTTTGGGCATTTCTTTAGTAATTTATCAAGTAATGTCAGATTGTAGCTTCTCCTCATCCATGGAAAAGTAAGATTTTGGTTTCTTAGTTTAGGGATTCGGAGGAACTCGATGTAATTTCTTGAGATTTCGATTTATTGATGTATACAAACTTTTCTATGGGTTTTAATCGGAATTTATATTTATGAATTGCATGATTTTAATTGTTTATTGATGCCCAATAATTTTGTTGTGTGATTCTAATGCTTTGTGTTTAACTTGTAATATTTGACACATATTTATAAGTTAATCCCATTGGAAGCAATAGGTTAGTTAGGAAAAATGGACAGCTCCTAGCAACCTAAAGAAAAATCATATTGATTGTTTAATTAGACATTGGAAGTTAAACACTCATCTTAGTGTAATCCCTAGAACTTAGTGTGATTTGTTAATTTGTATGGAGCAGATTCATTTTATGTGTATTTTGATTAATTAGATAATTAGGATCATTGGTTGAGATTCCAATCAATTGGGCAAAAGCACAAACAAGAAGTTTAAGTCATAAATTGGGTCAATGATCTAAATTACATTGGATGAATCCATTCATCTAAGCTAAGATATCTCGATTAATTGTGCTTCTATCTTTTATTTCTTGTACTTTATTTTATGAAATTTCAATTATCCATCCACACCAAACCCCCCTTTTATCTTTTTAACTGAAAACGAGATTTGATGAACTAATCTTCCACGCTTCTCTGAGGTTCGACCCTGAACTTTTCACTTGTACTACCAATTAGTATAAGTAATTAGTTTGGTGATTTATAAATATTATTTGCATAGGCGTGGGTTTACGGGTGACGGTAAAGTCGACACTGCCAAAAGGCAGCTGTAACTCCCTCTCTCCACTCACCCACTCTCTTACGTAAAAGGGAGTGGGTTAATTAAACAAATTAATATAATTAAAAATTAATTAAATTTAATTAAATAAAAATAAATCAATTAACTAATTCATTACTTTATTAAATATCCAATATTTAATTGATCATTTGTTTCATATTCAAATGTGCATTTCTCTCCTAACTTATAGTTTTAATATGAATTTAATTCATATTATGTATGACCTATAGTTTTAATATAAATCCTATTTATATTAATTTAATATATGAATCAAATCCACATACATTGATAAATAATATATAGTTTTAATTATAAACCAGATTTACCATTACTATATATTATAACATATTAACATACATTATACTATACTTTAATATATTTCATATTGATATTAATTTAATATTTGAATCAAATTCAAATATATCGATTTTCCCAAATGAAATATAGGTATTATTATAAATCATATCTAAAATTAACTATATATTATCATTATACATTATACTTTATATTAATTATATCATATACAATTAATACATATATTTTCCTTAGCTAATTTGAACAATTCAAATTATTCTTTCAAACTTTGGTCCTTATTCCCTAGTGAGCTAGCAGGGGACTTAATGAACCTATAGCTTATAAGCTTCAATCATATGAGATTAATTAATTAAACTATTTAATTAAATTAATCACCATTCATTACCTATGGAGCACTCTACTAAAGATCCATAGTTGCACTCTTATACACGTAGGTTGTATTGTGTCCATGAATATAACTATTACAAGTAAGTCAATCCTTCACAAATTGTTTGTCATTACAACTGGGTCAAATTACTATTTTATCCCTGTTATTACCTCTTGCTCCTTAAATATCACCGATCCCTCTAATGAACAATTTCTTTATGGTCCAATCACAAACAAAATCTCTCTCAGGCCCATGAGTGGGTGAGGCCTCATTGTTCAAGTCCCAGAGTTAGCGTTTAAGAGAATAACTTATCTACTTTCTCTAAAGATAGGAAGAAGTGAGTTCCACCTTATGTAGCTATGTAGTGCTAAGCATATTGAGTCTGAGTCTCAGGCCACTCTCACACATACAAAACAAATGATGAACTCTCATAGGCAGGAGTCCATAGCTCACTCAGGATTGAGATCTAGTTACATATGGTCATCAATTGAAATATTAATCTCTTCAATTAACAGTGTTATAAAGAGAGATTATATATTTTGTGGTCCAATATTGTCCTATACAAATTCATTGTATAGGATACCTCCACTCACATGCCCCCACATAAACGATTTGGATCAAATCATTTGTAACATTTACAACCTTTGTATCCCTGACAAAGATGGTCATATCCATAGTGTTACCAAGATAAGGTACTCTTATCCATATACTATAGACATTTTAGGTTACTATTTGAACTCGATCCACTTGTATGTCAACCATATACTATTCAAGTTATAATAAATAACTTCGGATCTTAGTTTATTGGATTTTAATTATGTAAATAATAAATAACACTTTATTAATTAAATAACTTATCTACAATTTACAGACCACGAGATTTAGGACAAATCCTAACACAATTAGTTTAAGATTCGATAATTTCAAATTTAGAGTCTACTTTTTACAATTCACATTTTGTTTAATTATTGGGGAACAATTTATAATGTATTAAATATTATTCATTGCTATACATTTTTTTTATATATACATATACATTTTTGTGGACATTGTTTTTTTATTTGTAAGTGGAAAATTAGATTTAACCAAAAAAAACTAATCATAAAAAAATGCTTGTATAAGAATATGTTTGCAAGAAAACAAGTTTGGATAAAAAAAAAAAAAAAAAAAAAACATTTCACTTCGTTGTATTAGTGCAAAACATAAGTAATCAAATATTTGCATAAAAAAGGGGGAAATCATTAACCATAAAATTGAAATCCATATTTCACAAATGGGCAAAAAAAAATAATAATAAATAAGATTTTTTTTTTAATTAACATTTTTTAATTAATATCTATTGTCGAGTTAAAATTATTTTTGGGCTAAAATTGAGGTTTGGGGAGTAGAGAATGCTCATTTTATTGGAATATGACATGTACCTAGGGATGTAAATAAAATTGTTATGTGATTGAGTGTTCAAATTGTGTGATAGAAATATGTTAAATTTTTCAAGAAAGAAAAATAAAATGTTCAATTTATAAGCTTCTTCAGTGTTCATGATTGAGGGATATGTAGTTGTGAAAAATTTTCATTTGTTTGGAATATGTTTGGTGTTTAGGAATAGAAAAAATATATATGTTACGTAATTGTGTTTAAAAATTTAATTCAAAATTTGTGTTTAGTATATGTTTACTTTATTAGAATTTGTTATATTTTAAGAATGAGAAAAAAGTAATTCACAGTGAAGTTCAATGTTTGACAGAAGAAATCTATATTTAACAAAGGATTTTAATGCAATTTCTTTTCTACATGTTCGTAGAAAATTTAATTTAGTAGCTCATAAGTTGCTAGGAAAGCTAGATGTCATAAAGTGTTTGTATCGACAAACGTTACTTTCTAAAAGAAGACCACATAAGGGAGCACAAGCCCGCAGTAAAGTTGTGTTGAATGAACTTTCCAAAAAAACTATTGAATCTTCAACAAGAGTTGTTGAAGAATCCAACATCTCAACAAGAGTTGTTGAAATTGGATCGTCTAGTAGCTCAAATCCACCTCAAGTGTTTAGGGAACCTCGATGCGATAAGAGGGTTGCGAACCCACCTATCCGTTATATGGGTTTAATGGAAATCCTAGCTATGGTAGCTGACGAAGATGTTGAGGATCCATTATCTTATAAGAAGGCAATGGAGGATGTTGACAAAGATGAGTGGATCAAAGCTATGGATCTCGAAATGAAGTCGATGTACTTCAATTAAGTTTGGGATCTGGTAGATCTACTTGATGGGGTAAAATCTATAAGTTGCAAATGGATCTACAAGAGAAAATGGGATGTTGATGGGAAGGTGCAAACTTTCAAGGTTGGACTAGTGGCAAAGGGTTATACCCAAGTTGAGGGAGTCGACTATGAGGAGACGTTTTCACCTGTTGCCATGTTAAAGTCTATCCGGATCCTCCTGTCCATTGCCTCATATTATGACTATGAGATTTGGCAAATGGACGGCAATACTATCTTGCGAAATGGCAATCTTGAGGACACCATTTATATGGAGTATCCTGAGGGGTTCATAACCCAAGGTCAAGAGCAAAAGCTTTGCAAGCATAATCGGTCCATTTATGGACTGAATCAAGCTTCTCGATCTTGGAGTATAAGATTTGATACTGTGATCAAATCATATGGCTTTCATCAGAATGTTGATGAGCCTTATGCATACAAGAGGATCATCAACAATTCAACAGTTTTTCCTAGTGTTGTATGTAGACGATATCCTACTCATTGGAAATGATGTAGGTCTACTGACTAAAGTTAAGAACTGGCTAGCGACCCAATTCCAAATAAAAGATTTGGGAGAAACTCAGTTTTTTCTGGGAATTCAGATTATTGGAGATCGAAAGAACAAAATGCTAGCTCTTTCTCAAGCATTGTACATTGACAAGATGTTTATCAAGTATTCAATGCAAAACTTCAAGAGAGGCTTACTACCTTTCAGGCGTAGAGTTATCTTGTCTAAGGAACAGTGTCCTAAGACACCTCAAGAGGTTGAGGAAATGAGATACATCCCCTATGCATCAGCTGTTGGCAGCCTAATGTATGTTATGTTATGTACTAGACCCGACATTTGCTATGCGGTGGGGATAGCCAGTAGATATCAGTCTAATCCAGGATATAATCTCTAGATCGCTGTTAAGAATATCCTCAAGTATCTACGGAGAACGAGGAACTACATGCTTGTGTATGGTTCTAAGAATCTGATCCTTACAAGAAACACGGACTCTGATTTTCAGACTGATAAGAATTCTAGAAAATCCACATCAGGATCAGTGTTCACTCTTAACGGAGGAGCAGTAGACTAGAGGACCATCAAGCAAGGGTGCACTGCTGACTCCACCATAGAGGTTGAGTACGTAGCGGCATGTGAAGCTACTAAGAAAACTATTTGGCTCAGGAAGATTCTAACTAATCTGGAAGTTGTTCCAGACATGTCAAAGTCCATCACTATTTATTGTGATAATTGTGATGTTGTGGCTAATTCCCAAGAGCCTCGAAGTCACAAATGCAGGAAGCACATAGAGCAAAAGTATCATCTCATTCGAGAGATTATGTATCGAGGAGACGTGATTGTCATGCAGATAGCTTCGAAGCACAGCATTATTGATTTATTTACAAAGGTCCTCATGGCTAAGGTGTTTGAGGGTCACCTGCAGAGTATGGGTCTATGGAACAGGCCATGTTTAGACTAAGGCAAGTGGAAGATTTGTATTGGTCGTATTATGTCTTAGTTTATTGATTTGTGTACTTTGTATTTAGTATGACTTTTACATTATACGCCCCTACTAGCTTTAGGTTAAGTGGGAGGTTGTTGGGGTTGATATCTTAAATCTCGTAGGATTCTATAGTTTGTAATTGTAATGTAGAAACATTTAATTTATGTAATAAAATATGTGATGTTTTATTTCAAAAATTAGTTGCATTAACCACAAACTAATAAACTAACATCTAAGGTTATCTTTGTATCTTAAACATATATATAGAGACATACAGGTGGATCATGTGTTAAAAACCATTATTCTTTTATCTTATTAATCTTAGGAGGAAAGGGTTTCTTAAATAGAAGAAATACCCAATTACAAATAAGGAAAAAATAAAATATAGCAAATATAATACAATAAGTACAATATAAAATTTCACAATAAAGGAAATAATCAACACACCCCCTCAAGCTAGTTTGAAGATATCATTCATAACCAGCTTATCAATCAACTTGTTGAATTGCCACTTTGGAAGACCTTTGGTTAAAACATCTACAATTTTCTCTGTTGTCGGGAGAAAGGGAATGCATATTATTCTTGCATCAATTTTTTCCTTTATAAAGTGTTTATCAACTTCAATATGTTAGGTCCTATCATGAAGGACTGGATTGTGGGCAATGAAAATTGCTGACTTGTTATCACAATAGATGCGTATGGGCATTGTCTTCAATTCTCCCAATAGTCTTCTTATCCATATGCCCTCACAAATGCCATGGGCTAATGCCCTAAATTCTACTTCAGCACTACTTCTTGCAGCCACACTTTGTTTTTTACTTCACCAAGTAACCAGATTTCCTCCAACAAAAGAGCAATACACCGAAGTAGATCTTCTATCAGTCGTGTTTCCTACCCAATCAGAATCAATGTAAACCTCAAGGTTTAGGTGGTCATGCTTTGTGAATAATATACCTTTTTCGGAGTACCTTTCAAATATCTCAAAATTCTATAAATTGCTTCAAAGTGAACTGACCCGGGAGCATGCATGAACTGACTTACTACACTAACTACAAAAGTAATGTCAGGATGTGTGTGAGAGAGGTATATGAGTCTCCCTACAAGCCTTTGGTACTTTTCTTTTCTTTTTCTTTTACTACTTTTTCAGTCGCAGCAACCAATTTTAAATTTTGCTCAATAGGAGTTTCTGCTATCTTGCAACCAAGTAAACCTGTCTCATTCAATAAGTCAAGAATATACTTCCTCTGGTTGACAAGAATGCCATTTTTAGATCTGGCAAACTCCATTCCTAGGAAATACTTTAAGGTTCTCAAGTCCTTGATTTGAAAATCATTAGTAAGGTTTTTTTTCAAGATATTCAGTCCTGTCTCATCATTACCTGTAAGAATGATATCATCAACATACACTATCAAAACGACCAATTTACCACTCTCAGTATGTTTATAGAACATAGTATGATCAGCTTGACTTTGACTTAATCCATAGCTTGTAACTGCCTTTCCAAATTGTTCAAATCATGCTCTGAGAGATTGTTTAAGCCCATATAATGATTTCTTTAACTTGCACACTTTGTTAATCTCGAGACCCACCTCAAAACCAGGTGGCAAGTCCATAAAAACCTCTTCTTCAAGATCCCCATTGAGAAAGTCGTTCTTCACATCAAGTTGATAAAGAGACCAATCAAAATTAACTGCCACAGACAACATGATTCTAATATAATTAATTTTAGCTACTGGAGCAAATGTTTCTTGATAATCAATGCCATAGGTTCGAGTGAACCCCTTGGTAACCAATTTGGCCTTGTACCTTTCAATATTGCCATCAGCTTTACATTTTACAGTGAACACCCATTTTCATTCCACCGTCTTCTTATCTTTTGGTAGTTCGACTATGTCCCATGTGCAATTTTATTTCAGTGCATTGAACTCTTCCATCACTGCTAATTTTCAATTCAAATCATTTAAGGCTTCCTGTATATTCCTTGGAACAAATAGGTTGGTTATTTTGGATGTGAAGACTTTATGACAGTCGGAAAATCTATGATAAGAAAGATAGTTTTCAATGGGATATTTAGTGCATTTACGAGTACCTTTCCTATGGGCAATTGGAATATCAAGATCAAAGATATCAAGTAAAGGATTAGAAGAAGATGGAGAACTAGAAGAAATAAGAGTAGAGTGTCTAATACCTGGATCTTCAAGATCATTCATCGGAGTATTTGATCGGTCCTGTGATAAGTCAATTGTCTGATCTCGGACTCTTTGAGTCATGTTTCTTCTAGTATAAACCTGAAGTTCAGGATTTCGACTTGTAGAGTCATTTTGTAGTGTTTCTCCCCCTGAAGAAGAACTCTCCATACTTGGTATCGAAGGAGTATAACTCATAATGGTAGGACCACTGATGTTTGGGAGAGATAAAGTATCTCAAAAATTATCTTCAATGTTAGATATCTCCCCCTGAAGAAAATTTGGGCCAAAAAAAAATTTGATTTTCCAAAAAAGACACATCCATACTCTCAAAATACTTGTGGGTCAAAGGATCAAAACATTTGTAAGCTTTCTTATGAGAAACATAGCCTACAAAAATGCATTTAATGGCTCGAGGATCAAGCTTTGTTCGAGAAAGAGGAGAAGTATGGACCTAAGCAGTACACCCAAACAATTTAATTGGTAAATCAGAAGATAGTCGATTATTAGAAAAAAACTTATTGAAGTGATTAAGAGGAGTTTTAAAATTCAAAACCTTAGATGACATTCGATTGATCAGATATGTAGCTGTAACAACGGCATCACCCCACAAATATTTTGGAACATTCATAGAAAACATAAGGGCACGAGTAACTTCAAGTAAGTGTCTATTCTTTCGCTCAGCAATGTCATTCTATTGAGGCGTGTCACGACACGTAGCTTGATGAAAAATGCCCTTTTCTACAAAAAAAAATGGTAATTATTCATTGAAATATTCAGTGCCGTTATCAGAGTGAATAATTCGAATTTTAGTTTGACATTGAGTCTCTATCATATTGTAAAACCGAACAAAAACCTCTTTTACCTCTGACTTTTTGTTAACATATAAAACCAAGTTAAACGAGTGTGGTCATCTATAAAGGTAACAAAATAAAGCTTACCACTATGAGTTAAGACTTTAGACGGACCCCAAACAACAGTATGAATTAAAGAAAAAGGTGATGAAGCCTTGTACGGTTTAGGTAAAAAGGTGGATCGATGATGTTTGGCAAAAATGCAACTTTCACATTGAAAAATTGAACAATCAAATCCTTTAAATAAATCGGGAAACAGATACTTTAAATAAAAGAAATTTGGATGCCCTAATCTACGATGCCAAAGCATGATAGTTTCTTTAACAGAAGAAGAACAAACACTACTCAAGCTCTGAACTTTTTTATGACTAGCAGAAATTTTATCAAAGTAATAAAGACCATCAATCATCCTAGCACGTCCAATCTACGATAAAAAGATAGTTAGCATCCTTAGAGTGTTTACTAACAGACAACAAGTTACAGGCTAATTTTGGAACATGAAGGACAGAACGTAATATAAGTTTTGTAGTCAAAGGAATAGTTCTTTTTCCTGCAATAGAGGTGAAGTTGCCATCGGCAATGTGAAATTTTTCATTGCAATACACAGGAGAATATGATTCAAATAAATAAGAAGAACTGGTCATATGATCAGAAGCTCCAGAGTCTATAATCCATGGAGATGAATTAATGCAAGAGAAAGCTTGAGGACAAGTACCTTATTGTGCCAAAGAAATACTAGGATTACCAGATGATGAATTTGTCTATAGCAGCTTCAGAATTTGATCCATTTTCTCTTTGTTAAATGAGCTGGAGTCAACAACGTTAGCATTAGAGTCATGTTGCTTAGAACTTTTCCAATTCGCAGGTTTTCCATGAAGTTTCCAACAAGTTTCACGTGTATGTCAATGTTTATTGCAATCGTCGCAAACTCAAATGATGGGTAACTTAGTGGACCTGGACGATTATCCCTACACTCCATAGCTTACAACATATCGTTGAAAAAAGGAAACCCAGAATAAAAAATCAGTAGATCTAGGAAAAAAAAACAACAACAACACAAAGGCTTAAACGAACCAGCAACTAGGAAAAATATAGTTGATGGACAGCGGCAACTGGTCGGCAGAAGACTAAGTTTTTTCTAGGGTTTCAAAAAGAAAAAAAAAAATAGGTTTTTTTTTTGGGTTTTTAGGGTTTCAAAAATTTTGTTGCTCTAATACCATGCTAAAAACCATTATTCTTTTCTCGTATTAATCTTAGGAGGAAATGGTTTCTTAAATAGAAGAAATACCCAATTACAAATAACGAAAGAATAAAATAATTACAAATAACGAAAGAATAAAATATAACAAATATAATACAATAAGTACAATATAAAAATTCACAGTAAAGGAAATAATCAACATCATGTTTGAGTGATAACCTAAATGGTCTGTAGTAGATGGATAAGGCTGGGTACCTTATCCTGGTGACACTACGAGTATGGCCCGCTTTGTAGATGTTACAATTGTCTTAAAGTGCTACAAATGATATGATCCTCATCATTCATGTGGAGACATGTGAGTGGGGATATTCTATACAAAAGAATTCGCATAAGGTCGAACCACAAAATGTTTAGTCTCATTATATAACGTCATTCATAATAGAGACTTTTATTTGACCAGAATGACTATAGGTAACATGACATGAATCCTGAGTGAGTTATGAACTCCTGCATAAGAAAGCGATCCTTTGATTTGTATGGGTGAGAGTGGCTAGATCGCCGACTCAACAACCCTACCATTTTGGGGATTCAGCTGATTGAGAAGCTTGGAACACGATTACACAAGAAAGAATTCATTCCTTCCTCAATGTTAGAGCAAGTAGATAAATTGCTCTCTTAAAGACTGATCCCGTGGCTTGAACAATGTGGCGTCACACCCACTCCTGGACAAGAGGGGTTTGATCATAGTTGGACTATGATTTATTGTTCATTAGAAGGATCAATGGTATTTAAGGAGTTAGATGTAACTACAGGGACAAAACATTAATTTTGGCCCAGTTGTACTTACGAGTAATTTGTGAAGGGTCATTGTACTGTTGACTGGTAATATCCAATGGACATCGAAATATATCTGTAGTGTGAAGAGTGCAGTTGTAGGTCTTTAGTGGAGTACCCGATAATTAACGGATGGTGAATATTTAAATTAAAGAAGTTTAATTAATTATTCACGTACTGTTGGAGCTTCAAACTATAGGTCCATGAGGTCCCCTCTGTAGCTCAACGAAAATTAATGAGAATCAACTTTTGGATTAATTTGAATTATTCAAATTAATTGAGGGAATTAATTATATGTGATATAATTAATTTAATCTAATTATATATGATAAAATTACAATAATGTAATTTGATACATTATAATATAAAGGTTATTTGAGAGGAAATAGATATTTGAATATGACTCAAATATTAATCATATGAATTTGATTCATATAATTAAATTTAATATAAATGAGATTTATATTAAATATCATTGGTGAGAGAATAGAAACTATAGGTTATATTGTATTTGGAACAATATAGAATTTATAGGTTATGTGTTATATTTGATATAACATATGGTTTAATATATATTTTATATAATAAGGTAGTTATCATATAAATATATATTAAATTTATTTATTAAAATAAATCAATCTAATTTAGTTTATTTTTAAAAAAAAAAATTGGGAGGGAGTTGTAACTTCTTTCCCCTCTTTTCTCTTTAAAACGCGTTAGTGGGAAAGAAAAGACTGGTTGTTGTTCTTCTTCCGTGTGTGTGTTTTTCCCATCAGAGTGATATACAGAAGATTTCTATGAGAAATTAGGAATTTCATCTCTTCCTCTCAACACTCTAAAAATCCCTTTTTTCCAAAATAGCCAGAGCCCACAAAACTCCTGAATTCTCATCCAGAGAATACAAAGGAATCTTTCATGCTGGTATCCTTGTAGAAGGTTAGAGGGTTCAAGATCGATCATGACAAGATTCGGAGAAGGAAATTCATGAAGAAGAGTTCTTCAAGGGTAAAGTTTCTTAGACCTTTTTTCTTTCTTGTTCTCTGTTTTAAAGCATGCTGCAATTTTCTTTTAAATGCATAATCTGTATGTTCTTACTGTAAAATTTATGATTTGAAAATTTTGGGTATTTGGTTCGATCCCCTCCTTCCGCTCAATTCACTAGTTCCTTCAATTTCTTTTCCTTTGGAGAACAAAATTAAAGGGGTCGTATTGACGATCATAGATTCTATTATGGCACTATTCACAATCATTTTCAGTGCCTTTGATTTCTTTCTTATCCTTTCTCCCTTCAGGGACTAGAAATCTTTAGTTCTCCTATTGGTGATGCTCAGCTCTATGTCATGAGTGCATGTTGCTAACTCCTCAAATGTACAAAGTTTTATCCCTTGTAGGATATAGATACGCTCTCAGTGCATGCCTTGGTGCACATCTCCACTATGGATAATTCAGTAAGTCTATCTTTGCAATCCAAACTCAGAGCTCTCTATCGATTGATGTAGTCGATGGCCAGCTCTCCCTTCCGCTGCTTGGTGCTTGACAGCTCCATCATGCTGACAATATGCCTAGTGCTATAAAAGCAGTTGAGGAACTCTTTTTCCAACTGTTCCCAGTTGTCAATCACATTTAACTCTAAATCAGTATACCAATCGAAAGCATTTCCTTTCAAGGTACAGACGAACTCTTTGACTAGTTGGTCTCCTCTGGTTCATACATTTTCACAGGTTTTAGTGAAGTGAGCAACATGTTGTTTTGGATTGTTCTTTTCATCAAACTATTGGAACTTTGGAGGTTGGTACCCAGCTAGGATTTTCAGGTTATCAATTCTCTTGGTGTACGGCTTGGAGTACATAAAAGAAGATTGTGATAGTTCTTCATACAGAGCCCTATGGAGTTTGTAATCATATCCTACAGCTGTTGAACTGATAGGGAGGCGACAGAGGTAGATTGTTGCATCTGAGTTTCTTGTGAAACAGTCTTTCCTTTGTCATTGCCTTTAACAACTAGAGTTTGACTTGTCTCAGCAATTTCTCAAGCTTGTATTTGATCTCTTAAGGCAGAGATTTCATGGTCTCGCTCTTCAAAAACTTCCATCAAGAGATTTATCTCTCTCTCTATCTCTACCATGGCCGACTCAGTCGTTATGTCAACCATCTTGACAGACACTGCATCAAAGTGTGATTCTTTCTCTGATTGATCAATAGCAGGAGCATAGTTATCGAACAAGGAATTTTCTCTAAAGAAGATCCTGCCTTTAGGAGATTCCCTCAATTGTTTCCAGATTTTCTTTGTGAGGATAAAACTTTGTTCTTGTTCCTGCATGATATCCTTTGAATGACTGCGGGTGACAGGTCCCGTGTAAGCATCGATTGCAATGATAGCTTTGGATGCAACTTTCTTTGGTGCTATCTATTGATTTGCTGATTTAGATGACGAGAGAGATGAGAGGTAAAGATGTCCTACTGGGCATGCCAATTTGTACGCACGAAGTTTTCTAAGAAACTTGTTTCGTGGAATTTGAACTTTTTTATTGATGTAGATTTGATACGGATGTGGTTCGATATCTAGAACTTGATCCTCTTATTCTCTTTCGATTGAATGCATATGCTTGATTTGAGAAAGCGAAGTACGTAATGTTCTTGAAGTTTGAGTCTTAGAATAGTCTTCTATCTTCAAAAGACTTGTATCTTCAAGGAATGTTCAGCTTCAGGAGTATGAAGTCTTCTGATTGTTGGGAAAATTCTCAATGTCTCTCTGGAGTGTGGAATTGTTGACCCTCACAAATGAAAAAAATTCCTCGATTTATAGAGTTCTCAAGTGGACTTGGGTTTGGTTGGTCCATCAACCTGGTCCTTGAGCCTAATTAATTGGACTTGGACCTAATTTGGCACTTGGTCAAATTAAGCATATTCTTGAGTCCAATTTAACTTTAGCCCAAACTTTAATATTTAATTAGACCAAAATAATTAATTTGACATCAAGACGAAAACACATGACATCATCAAGATTTGTCAATTTATGACTTTAATTTCAACTTGGGATACATGCCCGCTTTTAATTTGTCCCAAATTCAATGATTTGTAATTTCGTCATTAATTTGAGAAATAACGTGACAATTTGTGATTGATCCAAAATTTTTCATTCAACAATAGTCACATGTATTTGCCTATTAAAGATAAATGTTTAAAAATGCTTATGATTCATGCCCTGTTACCTGAATAAGCCTAGGGAGGGGGTGCATAACCAAAGCATATCTCCTCATCACTTTTAACACATTTTTATCCATAATGTACTTGCCTCTAGCTTGTTCATAAAAATCAATCATCGCTCCAAATCTTTCCCACTGAATACGACTTACGAGTTTCTGTTGGGCGTGCACACTTGATATTCTTGAATAATAAAAGCCCAAATGATGAAGCTGGCCCCTTTTTGTTGATCCAACCGTGATCAACGCAAGTTGTTTTGCCCTAAATTAATTTTGGTTGGTAGAAAACTTGGTTCTGCTTGCTTCATGATCTTCCAGGAGATGTGCAACACGTGGAATAATCCACTATCTTCTACCTGATGGAAGGAAATGCTTTCTACTCTGATGGGAAATTAATTTCAGACTAATTACTCTCTTTCTCTCTCACGTTCTCTCTACTGTTTGCAGAAAAACTTTTGCTAACCCTTTTCTCTCTAATTATTTTCGCGTAATTGCCAAGAGAATGAAGAAGAAGAAGAACATGAAATCTTGTAATGAGAAAGAAGAGAAAGAGATCTACACGATGATATACGTGGTTCGACAATACAGTGTCTACATCCATGGGAAGAAGAAGAACTTTATTCAAGAGCTAAGTCACACTTTTCTTTACAAATCTTGTAGCTTTCTTGTAAGTTTATGTAAGATTGTTTCTACAAATTGTAAATGATGCATATTTATACATTTTGTCTGATACAAGTAGTTACATAAGAAACTGTAAAGAAAAATGTAAAAGGTTGTTGATAAACGATTGTATACTTGAGCTTATTTTACTTCAAATCTCCACCTTAAGCTCAACATGCAAGCTCTTCTCCTTCCAGATTTGACATGTCTTCACCCTTTTTCAGGAAGTTAGAAGCCGATCTGACCAAGACAGTTCGCGAGCTTGAGCTTTGAAATTGGTTTGGTAAGCATATCGGCGACATTCTCGCTGGTATGAACCTTTAAAACTTCAACTTCACCTTTTTCTATTCTATCCCTTACAAAGTGATATTTAATATCTATGTGTTTGGTCCTTGAGTGATATTGAGGGTTTTTGGAAAGATGAATGGCACTTTGATTATCACAGTAGAACTTTACTACTGTTTGATTGATACCAAAATCCTTCATCAACCCCTTTAACCATAATGCTTCTTTTATTGCTTCTGATAAAGCCATGTATTCTACTTCGGTACTTGATAGAGTTGTGATTGACTGCAGATTTTCTTTCCAACATAATAAATTTGGACCATACAAGAATAGATAACCTGTTAATGATCTTCTTTTGTCTTGGTCCTCTGCAAAATCTGAATCAACATATCCATATAGCTCTAATTTTGTTTCTGATATGTTAATTTTGATTGTTTAGACCATATTAGGTATCTTAATATCCATTTTATTGCTTCCCAATTCCTTTTTCTAGAGTTAGACATGTATCTACTAACAAGACTAGTACAGTAGGATATGTCTGGTCTAGTAGATACATTAGATTACCTACAACTTGGTTATATGAAATTAACTGCATTTGAGTCAAATGTTCTATGTCTGTTTCCTTTGGTGAGTTTTCTGAAGAAAGTTTAAAATGACTAGCAATAGGTATAGTGACAGGTTTTGCATTAGACATGTTAAATCTATTAATAACCTTTTCACAATAGTCTAATTGACTAATGGTGAGGATAGAGGAAGCCCTGTCTCTACTTATTTCAATCCCAAGAATCTTTTAGACTGACCCAAGTCCTTCATGTCAAACTCTCTCTTTAGGAGATCTTTGACATGTTTTAAATCCTCCTTAGATTTTTCAGCTAGTAACATATCATTAACATAGAGTATTAGATAGACTTTGTCCTTATAGGTTGTTGAATTAACATAAGAAGAAATGTCATAGGTTTTGAAACCCAATACTCTCTATGTAATCATTAAATCTTCCGTACCAGCATCTAGGGTATTGTTTAAGACCATATATAGATTTTTTTAGGAGACAATAAAGGTCTTCCTTCCCTCTTTCTTCAAACCCTTTAGATTGAACCATATAGATAACCTCTTCTAGATTTCCATGAAGGAAAGTTGTTTTAACATCTAGTTGATCTAGTTCAAGGTTGTACTGAGCAACTAGAGATAATAAAAGTCTAATAGAAGTTTTTTTTACTACTGGTTAAAAAATATCAGAGTAGTCTATGCCTTCCCTTTGAGTAAACCCCTTAGCCACTAACCTAGCCTTGTACCTGGGCTTTTCTTCTTTGGTAGAACCCTTCTTTAGTTTATATATCCATTTACAAGCTATAGGCTTGCATCCTCTAAGAAGAGGGGCTAGGGTCCAAGTGTTATTGACAGTGAGTGATTCCATTTCTTCACACATAGCTTGGATCCAAGACCTACCATTAGGGCAATTCACTGCCTCTTCAAAAGTAGCAGGTTCTTGGTCATTAGGACCTATTGTGGCATTTAGGACTAGGTTCATGTAATTAGTTTCAGTATACCTAGCTGGAGGAACTATCACTCTTCTTTGTCTATCCCTAGCCAATGAATACTGACTTAAATCAGGTAGAGTTTCAGTATTCTCAGTAGGCTCACTTGAGTTTTCCTCTTCTTCTTCTTCAGTTTCATTAGGAGGGTTATAACTAGTGGAAGAATCTTTAGGTCTCTCCACCTCAATCCTCGCAATACTAGGGCCTTTAGAAACGTCACAAGTTGTCTTTTCTTCTTGCATAAACATCTCTTTTTCTCTAAAAGTGACATCCCTGCTTACAACAAATCTTTTCTCAATAGGATTCCATATCTTAAAGTCTTTAACACCTTCTGAGTACCCAACAAACATACACTTCACTACCCTGGACTTTAGTTTCCCCTGACTTTGGTGAATATAGCCAACACATCTAAATACCCTTAGATTTTCTAGGTTAGGTGGATGTTTTGTCCATTTTTCTTCAGAAGTTAGGAAGTTTAGGGAGGAATGAGGACACCTATTTAAGGTGAAAACAGTGTAGCTTGCTGCCTCAGCCTAATACTTTTCATTAAGAATTGCATCTGAAAGAAGACATCTAACCCTTTCCATGATTGTTCTATAAAATCTTTCAGCAACTCCATTTTGTTGAGGAGTGAATCTAACAGTCCTATGCCTAGTTATTCCTATTTCTTTACAGAACTTATTAAACTCTTCACTACAGAATTTCAGTCCATTATCAGTTCTTAGGTATTTAATTTCTTTAGAAGTTTGCTTCTCTATCATGAGTTTCCACTCCTTAAACTTATCAAACACTTTGTCTTTAGTTTTAAGGAAGTAAACCCAACTTTTCCTAGAGAAGTCATCAGTAAAAGAGAGTAAATACCTTGAGCCATTTAGGCTAGGTGTAGAAGTTGGACCCCATAGGTCTAAGTGAATGTAATCTAGGATAGCTTTTGTGGTGTGTTGTGCTTTAGTGAAACTTTGCCTTGTGGCCTTTCCTAAAACACAGTGTTCACAAAAAGTTAGATTTTCTGAGAGACCTTTAGGTAGAATCCCTCATTTGGATAGGACTTCTAGGCCTCTAGCTCTAATGTGAGACAATCTCTTATGCCAAACATCAGCCTCTGTGATCTCATTTGTGGTGGCAACATATGCCCCTGTCATCATTTCAACTCCTTTGACCACAAGTAAGTCATTTATCTTTTCCCCAACTAGTATTACCTTAGAATCCTTTAGCACCTCAAGGGTTTCTCCTTTACCCCTGTATTCACACCCAATTGTATCAAGCATTCCTAAGGAAATTAGGTTTCTTTTAAGAAGTGGAACATATCTCACATTCCTAAGAAGTTTAATAGTTTCATTCTTAAGTTTCATAGAAACAGAGCCAATGCCTTCTATCCTACAACCTTGGTTGTTTCCCATATAAACCATTTCTCCTTCAATTTCTTTAAAAGTGTTGAACCATGGTCTCATTGAGGTCATGTGATAGGTGCATCCAGAATCTAGGACCCAATCATGTTTTCCTAGAGGATTTACATGGTTGGATTTATCTAAGGTTGAGGCTAGAGTATCTGAGTAGATATAAGAGCCTTGTACCATAGAAGCTTCGAGCTATTTACCTTTAGAGTCCTTTTCTTTCTCTTGGTTCTTCCTTTTAAGAATAAAACAGTCTTTGATTAAATGTCCTTTCTTTTTGCAATATTTACATTTTAATTTCTGTTTAGGCTTGTTTTTTTCTGAATTATATGGTTTTCTGTCCTTTGAGTGATTTGGTTTAAAGTTTCCTTTAGCAAATAACCCTTCACCACTAGAATGATCCTTTTTGTCAATTTGTAACTCTAGCTCTCTAGTTCTTAAGGTTGATATTATAGTATCAGTACTTATACTATCCCTTCCATATTTTAGAGCATTTTTAATCTCCTTATAGGGTTCAGGCAAAGAATTAAGAAGCACATAGACCTCATTTTCATCCCCAGGTTTTTCTCCTAAGGTTTTAAATTCAGTAACAATTTTCTTGAATTCATCTGAATTATCAGTCAAAGATTTTGATGAATCTATTTTAAATGTAAAAAATTTCTCCCTAAGGTACATTTTACTAGGAAGTTCTTTGGTAGCATATAATTCTTCCAGTTTTGTCCATATCCTATATGTTGTTTCTTGATCTAAAACTTGTCTTAAAACACTATTACTAAGGTTTAGGATCAACGTACCATAAGCTACCAGGTTCCAATCTTCTTTTTCTTGAGCTGTCACTGAGGCTGGGAGTGTTGATGAGTCAAGGAGAGCTCTGTGAGCCTTCTGTTGGCTGAGAATTACTTTGATTTTGGCCTTCCATAGGCCAAAATCTCCTTTGCCATCAAACTTCTCTACTTCGAATCTTGCTACTGACATCTTGGAGTGAAAAACTTGAATAGATTCAAGAACTACAATCTTGTAAGTCTTTTGCTCTGATACCACTTTGTTGGGCCTGCACACTTGATATTCTTGAATAATAAAAGCCCAAATGATGAAGCTGACCCCTTTTTGCTGATCCAACCGTGATCAACCCAAGTTGTTTTGCCCTAAATTAATTTTGGTTGGTAGAAAACTTGGTTCTGCTTGCTCCATGATCTTCTAGGAGATGTGCAACACGTGGAATAATCCACTATCTTTTGCCTGATGGAAGGAAATGCTTTCTACTCTGATGGGAAATTAATTTCAGACTAATTACTCTCTTTCTCTCTCACGTTCTCTCTACTGTTTGCAGAAAAACTTTTGCTAACCCTTTTCTCTCTAATTATTTTCGCGTCATTGCCAAGAGAATGAAGAAGAAGAAGAACATGCAATCTTGTAATGAGAAAGAAGAGAAAGAGATCTACACTATGATATACGTGGTTCGGCAATACAGTGTCTAGATCCATGGGAAGGAGAGGAACTTTATTCAAGAGCTAAGTCACACTTTTCTTTACAAATCTTGTAGCTTTCTTGTAAGTTTCTGTAAGATTGTTTCTACAAATTGTAAATGATGTATATTTATACATTTTTTCTGATACAAGTAATTACATAACAAACTATAAAGAAAAATGTAAAAGGCTGTTGAATAAACGATTGTATGCTTGAGCTTATTTTACTTCAGTTTCATATACCACGTCACACTTTGATGCAACTTCCATCAAGTCGTCACATTCTTCCCATTTCACATCTTGTGATGTCACATGGTCTTTAATGTCATCCTAAATAAACAAACAAGTTCAACAGTCGGAAGATTTTAAAGTAACCAATAACTTCATACAGTTTTGACTTCTCCGATTTTCTTTAAAATAGCAACAACAAGTGATAGCAGAGTCATTGTTTCCCACATCATGGCACAACAAATAATGTCATTCAATAGGCAATCATGTTAGAGTTTTGCTTTAAAACTTACCTTCATTTTTACATCTGGAGAGAAGTATATTTTCACATCTTGATACTTGGCGAGCAAATATGCAAGTGACCGTACAGTCCTCCCATTAGCAAGATCACCCACGAGCCCAACTCTAATTCCATCCAGTTTTCCTATCTCTCTCTGAATAGTTTATCCATCTACAAGATCCTGCCAAAACCAGAACAAGGTCAAGGGTTTCAAAAGGAACAGATGCAGAAATCCATCATAGCAGAAGAAACCAACAAGATTATTTTCAAGTTCTCGCAAAGCTTAGCAAAAGAAGCTCTGGAATCTGGATCCATACATCATTTCTGATGTCTTTTTAATGACCCTCAAAATAAGTTAAATATCTCATTCTTTTATGAAAAAAATTTTACAAATAGAAGAATATCAAACTATTTACAGAAATTAAAAAAAAAAAAAAAACATTAATAAACACTAATAGACTTATATTAGTTTCTATCACTATAGTATCAATGATAAATTTCTAGACAGTTATACGTATTTAGTGGCTATTTATAACAAATACTCTTAATTGATTCGGTTCTTTAAAAATTCTCTGTAATGTGCATGGAACAATTGAGAGTTGCAGAACGTGGTGAATGGTTGCTCATTTTTAGCCGATTCTTTAATCATTTTGCAAGAAATACTATGGAAACTTGCTGTTTATATTGCTTAATGAATGCAGAAGAGGGGTATGGAATCAGTAATGTGTCAAAACTGAATTTTCTTGCGAGGACGATTTAAAAATCAGTGAAATTTGGGGGATAAAAATTCTCTCAAATGAAAATTCTGTTTTCAAATATCTAACACTCATGTAATACTTTGTTACCAATAATCATGTTTGTAACACTTTCTTACTATTTAGTATTTACTCTTACATGGAACATATTCATACAACCATTATATTACAAGACTAAAAAAAGGCGCTAACAAACCTGAATTGGATGTTGTCCAAGACCATCACCAGCAGTAATAATAGGCTGCAGCAGCTTCCCAGCAGCACTGATAACGCATAGATTTTATGTGATGATATGTGATACTACTTCTAGATATGCGTTATTAACAATATTCTTGTAGTATGTTGTGCGTTGTCACAAGTTTCCTTACATTAAAATCAAGTATAATTTCACCGCAAGTTTCTCTGTGTAATCCAAGGTCGAACACAAGGACTGTTTGAGGTTATTGCGTTATGCTTGTGATACATGCGACCAAGGTTTTTCAATTTATAAAAGGATTTGTGTACAAGAAAGTAAACATGCGATAAAGTAAAGTAAAGCGGTAAAAATGTGATAATAACATAAATTGCGTTAAAGTAAATCTAAGCTAAGATGATACAAGATACAAGTTTCATGATACAAGATACTGAGGTCAAGGCGAGCTGTGAAGATTATGCAAAGATCGTGTAATATGGTGACAAGTCTTATGTACGAAGCAGAAACAGAAAAGATAATTAATACAAACATCGCAAGTTTCTTAATTGCGTTAAAGATATAAGTACGGTTCCGCTTTTTCCTTGGCGTACACCTCTCGGTGATCGGCCATGTTCCCACATTTCTGTGGTGAAACAGGGACGAACGTAATGAATGCAAGGTTGCTTCCATCTCTGGAAGTACTACTCGCTTTAGTTAACGCGCTCTTCTAACCTTCTCTCGATAGATCAGAATGACATCTTCACTTCTACTTTCACAGGAGAAGATGCCGTCTAGCATGCCTTAACTAAACACATTTATCTCTTTATCACAGATTAAGTTACTCGTTTAATCCATATTAATTACCAAGTTATTAAGAAAACTTCATGGAGAAATCGATAAACGGAGGAACGGAAGTAGACAGAGAAGTGGTAATGAAAGTGATCAAGACATTCAATATTTCTATTGTAGCCGTCTGATACATGATTTGTGAATGAAGAGATTAAGAAGATGAAATACACTTGATGAAATAGAGTTAGAAACAAATACAAATAAGCGCCAAGGTCTTAGCGCTGATCTGGATGGAGATTTGCTTGCCAGTGTGGATGGATCATGCGGAAGGATGAGCTTCCCTCTCAGGCTTGCTAAACTGGCAGCAGGGATCTAAGCATAGAGCTTCATGGCGGGGATCTGGCAGATTTGCACTGAGACTCACCTCTCGGCCTTGTCTCTTCTCTTCCCAGATTTCTTCCGATCAGTACTCAGCTCAGCCTCTCTCTCAATAATTCAGCAGTAATTAGCCCTCGTATCAATTATACCCGTATCCAGTATATCTTCTATGAATTCTATGGGGGTATTTACAGGTGAAAAGCTTTGACTCTTGGCCTGTGAACCCCACTTCTTGTTATGGAAATTTCGAAGATGGAGGAATAAATATTCCTTCTGTTATGCAATCAAACCGTCAAATATGCATAACGGTTAGTTGTACACGTGTCGCAATCCTTCGCCTTTGCATTGCTCAGCTGCATCTTTCGATCGGTTGCTTGCATGCGGTGTTGTTTTTATTACCGCATGCGGTTGAAATTCAGCTCTGGATCAACTGTCGCATTGCTTCTTGCATTAATCGTCTCTTCATTGTTGATTGACGGGCGCAATATGACAGAGATGCGTTGTTCAGTTTCTCGTTGAACTTTGATCGCAAGCGGTGATTTGGTTTCCTACAAAACAGAGTAAAAATATCCTCTTCTACCATCTTGACGATGTTAGTGGGTGTAATTGCGATAATTCATAATTATTGTATTTCTGAGCTAATTTTCATACAATCAACGCATATTCCTTCTCTTTTGGCCACAATATCTAGATAAGGCAGCATAAATAACTTGTATTTCTACAAGTTATCACACCCCCAAATTTAGATATATGCTTGTCCTCAAGCATATCTTCTACGCAGGCAATAATGCTAAATTCCTATCCTATAAGTCTGCGTCGATTGGCTACTCCGAATGCTACACTTAGGCATATTTCTTAACAACGCAAGTTCCTTCTATCCTTGCTAATTCTGAACAAAGCCCTACTTTATTCTTCTATATAACAAAATTCTGCTCAATGCTGCTTTTCTAGTTTTGAAAATAGAATGTTTATCTCTTATTTGCCAAAACAACTTGATATATCTATATGCAGTGGTCAAAATTTGCATTATTTATTAGAGACTATTGGTCATGGTTATACTCTTCGTTTTGGCTTGCTCCCACGAGTGTCATGCGAACATCCAACTACGGTTGTGTGCCAATTTCAACTTTAACTCATGATATTCAGAGGAGTTGTCTCTTACACTCTTTTATTTTCTTTTTTATTGCGTTGTTTTTGGAAACCCACCTTCATTTTGGCTTACTCCTACGGGTATCATACGAACATATAACTACAAGCAGGCTCCTTTCACAACTAAACTCTTATCAGGTTGGGAACATCTTTGAAGTTTTTCCTTGTGCTGACATTGGAGTTTGGCATAATAAATTTTTTTTTATTTTTTTATTTTTTTCTTAATGAACGCCTTTTCTTAATCATCGCATATTCTTGATCTTATCTGCTCAGACCTTCCCCACCCCTAAATTTAAAGATAAGCAAGGTTCTCATTGCGTTGTTTGGATAGACTAGACAAACACTTAGAATAAAAATTTCAAAAAGAAAGTTTGAGCAGAACTTTGAAAGATAAAAGGTAAAGTACTGCTAAACTAAAATTAACTAAGTGTTAGTAAGAATTTACAAAATATGGGAAATGTTTCTAAGTATAAACATATATTACATCATGGAAACGCAATGAATAACGCAAAAGTAAAAGATCAGAACATCAAAAATATTGACAAAGGATGATAAGGAAAAAGGCACAGGCAAAAAGGAGAGAATATGTACTCGATTGTATTGAATATTAACAAAGTATACAAAGAATTAAAAATTAACGCAATACAAAATGTTTTGCCTATACAAAGAATCAAAGAATTTCGTTAACTTAGAAAGAATAATGAATGGCCGCAAAAATGTAAAAATTATTGTTGAGGAGCAGGAGGATCTGGAGGAGGATTTTGAGGTGGTGCTGCCGGAGCTTCTTCAAAATTCAGTTGCTGCCTGAGATGTGGAGGCACCATGGGACCATGAAGATAAGCTATGAGAAAGTTAAAGTACTCATGGTTTTGCTCCGCAATCTGTCTTTGATGGCGATGGACTTTAAAAATATTGCGTTGAATATGGATCAATGCCTCCCTTGATGTGGCAGCACTATGCTGTATATCATCAATTTGCTCCATTACCACCTCAAATCTTTGGTTGAAAAAGGGTTGTTGGTGAGCAAAGAGTTGTTGTTGTTGGGAAAAGAGGGACCGCATTTTAGCTAACTCTGCAGCCAAGGAAGGGATGGAAAGTTGCGCCTACGATGTCTCGCCAGCATCGTTTTGGGGTTGGGCAGAGGTGCCTTCACCCAAATCGTGTGGGTCATCAATAAACGGTGGTGGAATGGAAGGTTGTAGTGATGAAGCTGCAGGTGAGTAAATTGGTGGGTATGCAGTTGGAGAATTTGGAGTGAGGACAAGGTTGGTGAAATGCTCATGGAGTGGAGAAGAAGGTTGTGCGGGTGGGCT
>NC_052351.1:71189258-71247983 GCF_009727055.1 Benincasa hispida | reverse complement strand
CATGGTAAAAGTCACGCACTACCTTAGGAACAACAATGGCTGGGCACTGGCAAAATGTGTCCCAGCCATGCTCCATGGTCACGCTCGTGATGAGATCAGGTAGTGGTGTTGGCGTAGGGTAAAAGCCCATCTCCATCAACAAGTCGTCATTTTCTTTCTTTTTGAATGGACGTGCCTTTACCAACGCGGGCTTGCTGCTTTCTGCGACCGCTTTGCCCTTTCCATTAGCCAACGCAAGGCAAGTTTGTTGCCTTTTTTTTATTTCCCGTTCCTTTCGTTGTTCGTCCTTCTCTTGCTCGATAAGTTCCTTGCCCTTCTTCTTCTGTAAGCGCCTTTTATTAGCTTCACACTTCTTCTTCCTTCTTATTTTTCTCTTCCTCTTCTTCTTCTCTTTCTTCTCTCTCGAACTCCTCCACAAACTGCTCAGAGGCCAACAAAAGGTGTTGTTCCTTTTCAATCCGGCTTATTTCTTCAAGCCTTGAGATCTCGCTATTGCAGCAAACTTTCTCATCATGCAGTTTTCTTCTTCTATCACCTTCTGCGGTGATGAGTTTCACCCGCTCCATTTTCTCCTTTTTCTCCTCCTCTTCTTTTCTTCTTCTTTCCTGTTCCTCTAATGTGATGATCAGTCTTTGAGGGTCAACAGTAAACCCTTGCGGCGCATTCTCCCTACGATGCCGCATTAAGGGGTATCTTTTCCTTCTTTGCCTTCCTCTGTTGCAACCATTTGCGTTGTTTTAGGTTACGCCGGTTCCATCAATTGCGTTGTTTCCCCCCTGTCCTCCCTTACAAAGGTCGATTCTCCATCATTTTCCGGGCCCGCAGCCTTCTACTTCTTTTCTTCTTCCTTTTTTAGGCGCCTTTCTTCACGCCGGTGCATTCTTCTTTCTTCCTTCTCTTTCTTCTTCCTCTCCTTCTTCTCTTCCTCATCTTCATCATCAATCTTCTTCTCTTTATTCTTTTTCTCCTTGTGATGATGAGATGACTCAACTTCTCCAACCTTTCTCCCTTTTCTTTTCTTCTTCTTCTTTTCCTCTTTAGCTCCTTCTGGTTGCATCTCCATTGCAACTACGTCCATCGCAACTTCGGGAGTTTCTACCACAACTTCAGCCTCCTTAGTCTCCTCCACCACAATTCTGGAGGGTCCGTCATAGGTTTCTGCGTTGGCAGTTACCTCAGGATTCTCTAAGGTCAGAGTGTCTCTTCCTGCCTCTTCTTCAACCACCCCGCCACCACCATTTCTTCAGCCACCGTCGCCGTCACCTTCTCCGTGGACAGTGGTTGGTTTACAACCCCTAGCTCGGGTAATCCTCCTCCTTGCTTCAAATGACTCAGAATGTTGCCAAACACTTCCTTGTCATCACGCCTCTTCTTCTCGCTCTCAGTTGAGACGGCAGGAGTTGGAACTGGGGTATTTTTCAATGTTGTGCCCCCTCTTGAACTGAGGAGGCCGGACGGACAATGGATTTCTCCAGGTTCTACTGGCGATTCTTGGGATGATATGGGGTTGGGCAGCAAGCCTGCGACTGGCAGTAAGGAATGTTGCTGCTCGCATAGCGATTTGGTCAGAGGAAGGGGTTGAGGGTGAAGTAGAAGATTGAGAAGCTTGGTCAGCCATGGATGGTAAGCTAGAGAAGACTGAAAAATTTGCTAGGGTTTTGGGAAAAGAAGGCTTCGTATGTTGGCGCTAAGGTTTTTAAAAATGCAAATGAGGTAAAAATCTCACAAACGGGGGAGGGTTCCTATTTATAGGTTGGGCCGCAGTGGGCCCAACGTGATTTTTCCGACGACAGGCCTCGAGAAGCTCAAAAGGTTCGTCGTTCGAACTTCCCTTTATGGAATTTCAGAAAAACGTCCTTTCATCTGCAGAATCATCATTGCTTTGGGATACGAAACGATTGAACTTCTCAAATGCAGAAAGAATTTTCTTTAATATTTTATTTGAATGGACGCAATGTGCTCGTCAACGCAAATGCATCTTCGCAGAGGACGGGCAACAACACATACACCGCCGCAACACACCCCTTAACTAACACATTTTTTTAGGATGCCTCAACATAGTGCATTTAGCTAAGGACGGGCAAATGACATATACGCGCACAACACACCCCTCAGTTTCAATGCATTTGAGTTGGATGAACGCAAAGCGTGTCTTGCTTGGTTCAAGATGCGTCTATTATCGCCTTACATACTTGTTGTTAATTATATGATTTTATTATTATTTTTTTTTTCATCACCGCAAGTTGCTATGACTTGCGGAAATAAATTTTCCTTTATTTCTCAATCATTCACTAATTAAGGACCAACGCATTAATTACAGAAAAGTTAAAGGAATTAAAGACGGTATAAAAATAAATGCAAAGGAAGTAAATGAAGAATTAATTCATAAATTCATGAAACGAATTAAATGTAGAAGTAAAGACAAAATTCAAGAATTCAAAAAGACAGAAATTGAAGAAAGCATTAAACATAGTTGTGAGATATGGACCGGAAGATGCGTTTCTTTAAATGAGCGCAATTCACATCTCTGCAGGCGGTTCAGCTTGCCTGCCTAATGTCCTAGGGACATTACTCCTTTCCATTGGATCCCAGGGCTTCTAAGTTGCTGGGCAACGTTCCTAGTGCTCTATTTCTCAGCTCAGATGCCAGCTGGCCCACTTGGATCTCCAAGTTCCGAATTGAAGACACCTGTGCTTGCATCACTGCGTCATTTTTGTCCATATATTATTTCAGCAGGGCCTCCAATGAGTTTCCAGAGGTGTTTGATGATGAGGGTTGCTGGTTATGCGATTGCCTTGGTTGCCCCTGGTTCGAGTTATGGTGAAAAGGATGATTTCCTCGACTGCCATTCTGATGGTTGATTGGCCCCCCTTGGTTAGGATTGCCACCCCAACTGAAGTTAGGATGGCTCCTCCAACCAGGATTGTAGGTGTTACTGAAGGGGTTCGTTCTGGATGGCGAATACTTGCTGGAGATTCGATGGGCACATTTCTGCTACATGAGCCCCTCCACAATTAACGCAACTTATTGCGGCCACTTAAGCCGGTGCAGTGGGTTACGCTGATTATTGGGAGATGGCTCCTTGATTGATTGCCATCGATTGAAGGATCGTGGTCAACGCGGCCATCTGAGCAGCCAACGTGCTCATTCTCTCCGCAGGGACAATGGCAGTTTCATTCTTTCTTCTTTCGGCGCCTCGGCCTCCATAGCCATTATCAATCCAGTCATCCATATTCCATGATATGCGGTCAAGAATGACTTTAGCCTCAGTATACGTTTTGTCCATAAAACCTCCTGCCGCGGAGTCATCAGCAACATCCTGCGTCGATCTGTTCAGGTCCTTATAAAAGGTCTCCATCAAAACGCAATCGGGTATCCCGATATGCGGCTAGTTTTTCACAAATCTTCTAAACCTCACTCAGGTGGTGCTCAGGGTCTCATTTTCCATTTGCTCAAAGTTCAGCATGCTCTTTCGTCGCCTTGCGTTGACGGCCGACAGGAAGAACTTCTTCATGAATCGTTCCACCAGTTGATCTCATGATGTGATCTCGTTCGGCTCCAGTAAGTGAGGCCACCTCTTGGCTTCGTCCCTCAAGGTGTAAGGGAACAAATACAATCTAATACTCTCTGGGGTTACGCCAGTTAATGAGAAGTTGCCGCACATTTCGACAAAGCTGGTCAAGTGGGCATGCGGGTCTTCACTTTGTAGACCCCCAAATTGCCCTGCATTTTGGATCATTTGTAGCATGATCGGCTTTATTTTGAACCTTGCGTTCTCCTCAACAATAGGTCTCGAAATCCCAGGCGAAAATTCATACAGGTTGGGTGCCGCATAATTCCTCATGGGGATGTTACGATCAGCAGCTAGGAACACAGGATCCTGTGCTGGCCTAACAGCCTCTTGATTTACTACGGGAACCGCATTGTCGTTATTATCTGCCATACTCGCTGCTTTCTTTCACCTTATCCAATTCTAATGTGCCCGTGCGCGAAAGGTACACTCGATCTCAGGGTCAACTTCGAATTCTAGTTCAGCACCAGTACTCATAAACCGTCAAGCTGCTCTTCGCGTTGAACAGCCAGTACAATAAGATCTGTCCTGCAAATACCACAAACACACTCAAACAATAAACCATTAACCAATCCCTGGCAACAACGCAATAAACTTGATAACGCATAGATTTTATGCGATGATATGTGATACTACTTCTAGATATGCGTTATTAACAATATTCTTGTAGTATGTTGTGCGTTGTCACAAATTTCCTTGCGTTGAAACCAAGAATAATTTTACCGCAAGTTTCTCGGTGTGATCCGAGGTCGAACACAGGGACTGTTTGAGGTTATTGCGTTATGCTTGTGATACATGCGACTAGGGGTTTTTCAATTTATAAAAGAATTTGTGTACAAGAAAGTAAACATGCGATAAAGTAAAGTAAAGCGGTAAAAATGCGATAATAACATAAATTGCGTTAAAGTAAATCTAAGCTAAGATGATACAAGATACAAATTTCATGATACAAGATACTGAGGTCAAGGCGGGATATGAAGATTATGCAAAGATCGTGTAATACGTGACAAGTCTTATGTACGAAGCAGAAACAAAAAAGATAATTAATACAAACATCGCAAGTTTCTTAATTGCGTTAAAGATATAAGTACGGTTCCGCTTTTTCCTTGGCGTACACCTCTCAGTGATCGGCCACGTTCCTACATTTCTGTGGTGAAACATGGACGAACGTAATGAATGCAAGGTTGCTTCCATCTCTGGAAGTACTACTCGCTGTAGTTAACGCGCTCTTCTAACCTTCTCTCGACAGATCAGAATGACATCTTCACTTCTGCTCCCACAGGTGAAGATGTCGTCTAGCATACCTTAGCTAAACGTATTTATCTTTTTATCACAGATTAAGTTACTCATTTAATCCATATTAATTACCAAGGTATTAAGAAAACTTCATGGAGAAATCGATAAACGGAGGAACGGAAGTAGACAGAGAAGTGGTAATGAAAGTGATCAAGACATTCAATATTTCTATTTAGCGTTTGATACATGATTTGTGAATGAAGAGATTAAGAAGATGAAATACACTTGATGAAATAGAGTTAGAAACAAATACAAATAAACGCCAACGTCTTAGCGCCGATCTGGATGGAGATTTGCTTGTCGGTGTGGATGGATCGTGCGGAAGGATGAGCTTCCCTCTCAGGCTTGCTCAACCGGTAGCAGGGATCTAAGAGATCTGTCTCTTATACACATCTAGATGTGTATAAGAGACAGGTTCTGTGCGGAAGGATGAGCTTCCCTCTCAGGCTTGCTCAACCGGTAGCAGGGATCTAAGCACAGAGCTTCACGACGGGGATCTGGCAGATTCGCAACTGTCTCTTATACACATCTAGATGTGTATAAGAGACAGCGCTTAGACTCACCTCAAGGCCTTGTCTCTTCTCTTCTCAGATTTCTTCCGATCAGTACTCAGCTCAGCCTCTCTCTCAATAATTCAGCAGCAATTAGCCCTCGTATCAATTATACCCGTATCAATTATATCTTCTCTGAATTCTATGAGGGTATTTATAGGTGAAAAGTTTTGACTCTTGGTTTGTGGACCCCACTTCTTGTTATGGAAATTCCGAAGATGGAGGAATAAATATTCCTTCTGTTATGCAATCAGACTGTCAAATCTACACAACGGTTAGTTGTACACGTGTCGCAATCCTTCGCCTTTGCGTTGCTTAGCTGCATCTTTCGATCAGTTGCTCGCATGCGGTGTTGTTTTTATTACCGCATGCGGTTGAAATTCAACTCTGGATTGACTGTCGCATTGCGCCTTCATTCCGTTAATCGTCTCTTCATTGTTGATTGACGGGAGTAATGTGACAAAGATGCGTTGTTCAGTTTCTCGTTGAACCTTAATCGCAAGCGGTGACTTGGTTTCCTGCAAAATAGAGTAAAAATATCCTCTTCTACCATCTTGACGATGTTAGTGGGTGTAATTGCGATAATTCATAATTATTATATTTCTGACCTAATTTTCATACAATCAACGCATATTCCTTCTCTTTTGGCCGCGATATCTAGATAAGGCAACATAAATAACTTGTATTTCTACAAGTTATCAAGCACCACTTTCAAAATGCCGCATGACAATTATATCCGAATAGCTCTTCGACAATTCTTATGGTATCTGAATCAAGTGCATATAAATTACAACTGAACTACTGTTGGAAGGTAAAGAAGAGGTGAATGATTCAATCACCTTCAAGGGTTTCCCCTTTGGCTGCTGAATAAAACTCCCGCGCATTTTCAGCTGTCACTTAACAATACCTCCCCATCTAACCTTTTCATGGCAGATTGAAACGAAAGCCTAGTTCCAGTTGAGGGCTCATAGAACAGTGTAGCCATCAAATATCCCTTCAGCATTTGGCTTTTAGATGAACTTTTTTCAGTTTTTTCCATATCAAGTGCAACTTCAAAAAAATAATTGAGAATCTCTAGAGCTTCAATCACATCGCTCAAACTTTTTGCCAACAAAAGGAGAAAATGAATTCTCAGTTTCCACAGCTCGGCACCGAATTTCATTTCTTAATTGGACATTTCTCAATATGTTCCCGTTTTGATGAATTCTCGTTATGTGAAAACATAGGATTTGTTAAGAACTTGGACTTGGAATATCCAATCCGGGAGTACGATGAACACAAGTTACAATACATATAGCCCTTAACAGATTTTATTGCCGTTTCAGTGGACACGTGCATGCAAAGAGTGTGACGTAAGGCGATGAAGCAGCCATTATAATGTACAAATATCCTGGATAGGCTCGGTTTCTAGTAAAACAGAGACCCTTATTAAATCAGCTTTGACATAAGTCATAACCATCTAACATGGAGAAGTATGAAATAATAAATGAAAAATAAAAAGATCTTATTGTTCACACAACAGCATACAAAAATATCAGTTCATACGTCTGCATCTGCCTTGCAGAAAAACACATGTTGTGTAATAAAAATATGACTCAGGAAACTGTTATAACATTACAAATAATCAGAAGAAAATCCAAAGCCATTTAGCTTGCTACGTTGGCCTACCTTTATGAATCTCGTACAGAGGGCATGAAAGCACCAGGGATGGTGAGTGAATAGCCCCCTGAAACTTATGGAGTTAGCATATTTGGGATGATTTGCTAACCATTTAAAGAGTGATTTCAAGTGGAAAAAAATGGTTTCTTTTTTTTTTTTTAAGACCCAAAACCTAGGGACCACAAAAGTATCCACCCCTTTTTTTATCAATCTGTTTGAGTGAAAAAGAAGCAGTAGCCACACCTTTAAAAGTTCACCAATAATCACCACAAGAGCATTGCCCGTCCTTGAAGCAGTGAAATCTGTGGGAATCTCTAACAGTAATTTCCCTCTTGACAACCCCAGAGATATACTTAATTGCATTGTGGCAATCCACACATATCCTCAGATTTTTAACTATCAATATTGGCTCACCTTCTCTAGTAGACATGAGACCAAATGCAACAGCTAACTTCTCACTGTGATGTCCTAACCTTAACTCTTCCTCTGTTTGCCTTTCTCTATCGTAGTCCCCTACCGATGCTGACCTCACGTCCTGAGTATATCCCGCTTCCTTAATCTTTCTCATCATCTCTTCCAAGTATTCCTGAATCTTCTTTATCATCGGGTGGGAAGTATCTTCGGCCACAAAAATGTGTATTCTCCTGTTTACTTCAATCCAGCTACAACCAGGTTTCTTCTTCACACCTCGGTCTCGCATAAGTTTTCTTACAGCTGCAGCATCCTGCAATCTCCCATTGTCAGCATAGATATTTGCCAGCATGACATAAGGTGCAGCATTTGAAGGATCCAGCTGAAGCAAATGGTTTGCTGCTTTGACTGCTAGCTCCACGTTCCCATGTGTTCGACAGGCCCCGAGTAATGCAGACCAAAAAATGGAACCAGGGTCAAAAGGGATAGTCTCAATCAACCTCTCTGCCTCGCTTAACTTCCCTGCTCGACCCAAAAGATCTACCATACATGAGAAATGCCCTGCTTCTGGTTCAATGCCAAACTTCTGCTTCATCATATTGAAGTAAATCTTACCATCCTCAACTCTTCCGGTGTGTGCACAGGCAGCAAGTACTGAAATAAACGTTATGTTTGTAGGGGTAAAGCCCATCTCCAGCATCCTCTGAAAAAGATGAAGTGATTGAAATCCCATCCCATGTTGTGCATAGCCTGCAATCATTGAATTATATGACACTGTATTATGCTCCGGCATTGTATTGAACAACCTTCTTGCGTCCCTTAGATTTCCACATTTTGAGTACATCGCAATCAGAGCATTATTCACTGATATTCTATTGGAAGGAATGTCCAATTTGAAAGCTAATCCATGAACTTGTCTTCCTTGAGAGGGTGATGACATGTTTGAACAGGCACTTATTACACACACAAGGCTGCAATCGTCAGGCTGGTGGCCAACACCTTGCAGCTGCCGGAAACATTCAAGAGCTTCATCGGATAACTCCTCATACAGGGAGTATCCTGAAATCATTGTATTCCAAAGGACCAAGTCCGGCTTACATATTTCATCAAAAACTTTTCTACAATCCAACATACATCCACCACATTTTGAATACAAATCAATCAAACCACTGCCCACATGACAATTCTTATGGTACCCAGACTTTATCAATTTGGCATGAAACTGAAGCCCGCCTGATAAGTCCTGCACATTCGTAAACGCTGTCAAGACACTTGCTAAAGTAAACATGTCAACAATCAAGCACCTCACAGTCATTTCCAAGTACAATTCTAAAGCCTTAGAGCCGTCACGATGCTGCATATATGCCACAACCATTGAATTCCACGATACGTCATCTCTATCTTCACCCATCCAATGAAAAATCCGCTGGGCCTCATTCAAAAATCCATTTTTGCTGTAATGTGTGATGAGTGCATTACCAACAGACACATAAGAATCTAACCCAGCAACAACACTCAGTGTGTGCAACTGCCTTATCAAAGCAACATTATCGCCACAAGCGGTAATTATACCAGAAAGAGTAAACCCATCCATCTCAAGAAAGGACTCCCTCATCTCCATAAACAACTGAAAAGCAGGCTCAGTATCCCCACGTTGCGCATATGCAGCAATGAGAGTGTTATACGAAACAGAGTCTGGTTGGGGCATTTCATCAAACAGTTGGCGTGCAACTTCAACAAACGATTCTTTCGCGTAGGCAGAAATCAGGGCATTGAAGGAAAAGGTATTGCAATCGTGGGTGTGATCGAAGACTCGACGAGCAGCGGAGAGGCGACGACATTTGGAGTAAAGAAGAAGGAAGTGGTTTGAGAGGTAGGTGGATGTGGGTACGAAGGACTTGATATACAGAGCATGGAGGGACTTTCCAGTACGGAGATCTCTCTCTGCAATACATGTTTTCAGAATCTGCCGAAAGCTTTGGAGAACAGAGGAGAATTGATGCATTTGCAGTGTTCATGGTGAAAGCTCAAGTATCAGTTCTCTTACATTTGCTTCGTGGAATTCCCTAAAACAAGCAATGGTCTTTCGGGTAGTTGCTCTTCTATTCATCTGCATTGGGTTGTTGTCATCTCTCACACCCTCCAAAGCTTAAGCTTAAAAAGTAGTGTGTTTTAAGTAAAAACAAAATTGGTTTTAATCCTAGGGAGGGTGGTGGTCGCCAAGGGTTTCTTAACTTTGGGGTTAAAAAAATTTAAATAATAATAATAAATAAAATAGTAAAATGCACTTTTAGTTCCTCACTTCGGAGCGGTTTGGGGGCCCAACATAAGATGGTATAACATAGGTTGGTATATCAACTTTGAGTTGAAGTCGGAGTTGATTCAAATGGCTAAGAAAAATGCTTTTAGAGGACACCCTACTGAAAATATTAGATGCTTATGAGGGTGACACTGATCAACCCCGACTTCAACTCAAAGTTGTTTGCATTGATAGGCACATTCAAAATTCCAGGTTGAGTATAGGGAAGGGTGGTTGGAAGTAATCCTTAATTGCTTTTTCGCTTCTTCGGCCATCTCTTCTTCTACTTCTTGCTTATCCCTACGATTTCTCCTCAAAGTACACTCAATCTCAAGATCAAAAGGCAAAAGAATAGTGTCCTTATCACGAGACATGCACCAGAGAAAACACCAACGAAGGTTAGAACAAAAATAAGCCTTAGTCTAAAATATCTCTGATTCTTAAATATTAAGCCCACATCGTTATTTTGTATCCCTGACAATGACACCAAAAACTTGATGCAACGCAAGTGAACGTGGTTAAATTATAGTAAATTAAAACGACATAAAAGGTCGAGTATTGTCCTTAGGGATCAAATGAACAGTTAATACTTACCTATTTAAAACCATATCGATTTTAGCTAATGAATTGAAAAGTGGATTTGAGTGATTTTTAATTGTAAGAAAACTAAATGACTAGAAAAAGTAAGTGTGAACTTCATATTAAAAGAGTGTTTTAGGGTGTTGATTTCACTACAAACTTCATTAGTTAATACTTAAATTAATCATGAAAATTATGCATAACAATTTACCTAAGTCACAATACTAAGATCCAGATTATTATCTCTTGAAAAAAATATTCTCATGTAATCATAAATGATAACTAACATAATGATACCAAATTAAGATTCATGGCATTAGGTATTGTCATAAGCAACTTTTACTATTCCCCTAGCTTTTTGCATGGTAGGTTAATGGCAATCCAATGTTATACCCGATCAAACATGCAACATACCGAATTGAATATTTAATAGAACATTCATTGATGGTCAGTCAATAGAAATTAAGAACAATAACATTGCAAGGCATAAAGTTCTACAATTCCTTGAAATCACTAAGTATTAAACTAAATTCATAAGTAAATCTAGAAATACCCTAGAACAAGAGAGTTTAGTCGCTCATAGTTCTCAAACACATATTTTCATACAATTTTGACAACATTGAAGTCGAAAAAAATAAAGAACCAGAGAAGATAACTATCGTAATGCTCCTCCTTTGATGAAAATCGGTCAACACGTTGAGAATTCGTACAGTATCCATAATAATTCTCCACACTCTCTAACTTTTCTTTAGCAAAAATTCACTCTTTTAGGCCTGGAATTAGGTTAGAATTTTGTGTCTTGAGTGTTGAGGATGTCCAAATATGTAGAAGATGGAAATTTGGAGCATAAAATCTTTCCAAATTTTGCATCTTTTTTAATTAAGAAATGGATTTGATCCTTACGGGACACAGACTCTGATTTTCAAACTGAAAAGGATTCTAGGAAGTCCACATCAGGATCAGTGTCACCCTAAACGGGGGAGCTGTAGTATGGCATAGCATCAGGCAAGGATGCAATGCAAACTCAACCATGGAGGCTGAGTATGTAGCTGCTTGTGAAGCATCAAAGGAGGCAGTTCGGCTAAGGAAGTTCCTAAGTGATTTGGAAGTTGTTCCAAACATGAACTTACCGATCACCTTATATTGTGACAACAGTGGGGTTGTGGCCAACTTGAAAGAACCTTGCAACCACAAACAAGGAAAGCATATTGAAAGGAAGTATCATTTGATACAGGAGATTTTGCAACAAGGAGATGTGATTGTCACAAAAATCGCTTCAGAGCACACATTCCTGATCCACTTACAAAAGCTCTCTCGGCTAAAGTGTTCAAGAGTCATCTAGAGAATATAGGTGTATGAGATATTTACATTGTGTAATCTAGGGCAAGTGGGAGATGTGTAATGGGTTATGGCTAACATTGTGTAATCAGCCCCCTTTTTACTACACAGTCGTGTACCTTTTGCTAAACGATCAAGAACCCGTCTATGCGATAGACTCCATATATCTCCCACTTATATTGTCATGGTAAACGATCGTCATTTCCTCCTCCCCTCTACCAAATCCAACAAAGCCCACACCTCCTGGATTCTTACTCCAAGAATATCGAGGTTTTCGAGTGGTTATGTCCTCCTTACTGCTTTGTTCATGAGAAGTTCGCTCAGTGGTAGACGACAGCGTCATTTGGTGGACGATAGACTTGGCGAGCGCAGCAACTGCGTGAGTTGCCGATTCCTTGACAAGAGCGAATTTGAAGTGAAAAAGAGTTCTTGTAGAGGTATGTCTCTTGTCTCTTTGTTGTTTAAGTTTGAAAAGCATGTCGTAATTTGTTGTAGATGCATAACTTGTATGTTTGTTTGTGAATTTGGTATTTTTGTCACAATGAATTTGGAGCGATCTTGCTTCTGCTCATAGGTACTCTTTGATAAGAGTTCCTTCAATTGGTATCAGAGCCAGGTTCTGATATTCCAAATTCATTTATTAGATTAGCATTTACTTCTTGGTGGGTAAAGCATGTCTACACTCTGTTTAATTGTTAAATGGTTTTGTGGATGTGGATTAATGGAGTTTTCTGGGATGATGTCTCTGGTTATTTTATTCTTTTACATTCGAAGTTAATTGTAAGGGCCCCTGTGTTTTTGGGCATATTAACTTGCTATTGAGTCTATAAATTCAAAGTGTTTAAGTCTCTGTTGAGTCACTCGTGATGAGACTTCAAGGAAAAGAGTTGCTATTCTTCGAGGATGAAGATGACCAAGCATTGGTCGGGTCATGTAAATGATGGGGTAAGCGATCATAGAGTATTGGATACTCGGGAGCATGTTGACGCATGTGCACTAGACGATCGTGTAGCTCAGCAAGCTTCATCGCTTAGTTCCTAACTACACGATTGTGGAGTAAACTTGTTACTTAAGTGCTTGTTATGTGATCGTCTAGACGATCGTGCTTCACAGCAACGTCGTCGTTTAATCGATCATTTAGACTTGCACGTTTAATGTCTGGTGCGCTAAACGATCGAATGTCTCATACTTCATCGCATTGTAAATGGTACTCAATCGTAGCTAAATGATCGTGGATACCCGGTCAGTTTACTAAACAATTAGGGAGGCTTCGCCCGGGTGGTTCAAGACCCGGTTCGCCTGTGAACCGGTTTGCTTGATGGAAAAATGTAATAGATAGAATTTTATTTCCGGTTTTTAGGCGGTTCATCCAGGTCCATTTATCTTTTGTGAATGTACATAGGATGTATGTTTAATTATATGTCATATGGTATGCCATATAGTTGAAATCACACCTTAGGTTATATATTGATCATGCATCATCTCTAATTGTAAGTGTGATGATTTAAAGAAGCATGATTTAAATTACATAAGGGCGTGCTCATGCATCATATAATATAAGAGTTATATTTATGCATGCGTTAAGTATAGACATGCATCATCTTTATATTATAAGTGTTATAGTATAAAGGTGTATGGAAGCATGTTTGCTTAGTTCATTACAAGTAAATAAAAGTTATATATAGTAATGAATGGACATTGCATGAAGCATGACACATAGGTTAAATTTATAAATGTTATAAATACCTAGTTACGCATGGCAATGTGTATGGGTTTTAATTGTTTCTTTTATAAGAGTTATAAGGAAATTAGAACTAAAATATATAAGAAAGACATGCATGCGAACTTAGGCTTGAATCATGGTTTTAAAAGTGTTTTGAAACTTGGTGGAGATAGACCTAAGATCATGGTTCTAATAAGATTAGTAACCTATGGTTTAATCTTTTAATCAGTTTAATATGGTTAAATTGACTAATAAAAGATTAAAAGTGTAGAAAATCTATCTATAAGGGACCTTTTGTCTAAGGCGGGTTCTATCTAGGCTGGACTATTTAAGATGATGGAAATAGAACACCTCTACCTGGAAACCTACTTGGAAAGGTGAATTAGATAGATGTGATACATGCATGCAAATTTGAGCACAGTCCGTTAAAGAGTTTAATGTGACTACTTGAACTTATTTAATTTCAAAGACAAAAGTTGTTTTTGAGAAAATTAAACTGACTTAGATAAAATCAGTAGCCGAATGGTCTAATTTAATGAACCCCTAGGTAGAACATTCAGTGGGAGGTACTTGGGGTATCTGATACTTCATTTAAACCTCTTCGTATTTCTCCTTTTATGTTCACACCGTGAGATCTATCCTCAGTCTCATGGCACCCTGGGATGTCCCCTTAAAGTTTTTGGGTAGGTTAATATCAAGGTGGATGGAGAGAATGTTCATAGTAAGTGGGAGCGAGACGTGCAGCAACATATCCCACGGTCTCTCTTATTAGGTTGGATAAGGTTTCTGCGCATTGCCTCGAGGCACCCTGGGAGTATCCCCCTATAGGATGGCAGTTTTGCACGATTCTTTATCTAATCTCCTATATAGGATAAGGTCACTTTAGTATCTTGTCCTAATCTACTTTTTCCCTATGGTGGGCACATTAGGGCAGGACTTTAGGGCCGAAAACGAGGGGTTCACTTACGCGAAATTGTTAAGGGTTAATAATTCTAGACCGAACGAATGGTGATTGTTAGGTGCAGTTACAAGAGTTGTTTCTGCCTAATGGTTGAGAGTGTCTCATCCCAATAAAGGGGCATCTAATCACCCTACCGATAATGTTTTCCCTGCTTTGCTGGGGCACCATTGTGAAATAAAGTCTTTTCACTTAAGGTACTTGGAAACTAATTTGCTAAAACTAAAATTGGTGTTAAAATGTGGTATTGCATAGACTTATTAAGTTTATTAGTTTTTTCAACAACGTAATTATGGCAACCACCACACTAGCTTTACTTAGGCTGATAAACTGACTAGTGAAAACTACGCTAGTTGGAAACACACGATCACAACAATATTAATCATCGATGATCTCAGATTCATCCTTATGGAGAAGTGTCCTCCTATTCCACCTCCTAACGCCGCTAGAAACGTTCGGGAGGCTTATTAGCGTTGGACACAAGCGAACGAGAAAGCCCGAGCCTATATCTTGGCCAATTTTAATGATGTTTTGGCCAAGAAGCATGAGCCTATGGTCTCAGCGCATGAGATCATGGAGTCCCTGTGGGGAATGTTCAGACAACCGTCTAGACAGCTCAAGCATGAGGCTCTTAAATGTATCTTCAACTCCAAAATGGAGGAAGGCACCTCTGTTCGAGAACATGTGCTTAATATGATGGTTCACTTCAATGTGGCAGAGATGAATGGGTCTCGAATCGATGAGGGTAGCCAGGTTACTATAATCCTGCATTCGTTGTCGGATAGCTTCCTGCAGTTTGCCAGCAATGCGATTCTGAACAAAGTGGACTATACCCTTACAACTCTCCTCAACGAGTTGCAGACATTCCAATCCTTACTGAAAAGTAAGAAGAATAAGGGGTGAGGAAAATGTTGCTTCATCTTCAAAACATTCCATAAAGGTTCGACCTCAAGAACGAAGTTTGCACCTTCTACCTCTAACACTACTAAGTGGAAGAAGAAGAAGGGTGGTAAGAGGAAGGGGAAGGCGCCTGCTAACCCACCGCCTGTCGCCCAGCGGGGAAGGTGACCAGCACCCAGAGACAAGGGAAAGTGTTTCCATTATAACCAGGATGGGCACTGGAAGAGGAATTGTCCTCGCAAGATTAAGGAGAAGAAAAAGGATAAGGCCAAGGCCAAGGCAAAACAAGGTAAATATGATTTACTGATGTTAGAAACTTGTTTAGTGGAGAATGATGATTCTGCCTAGATATTGACTCCAGGGCCACTAATCATGTTTGTTCTTCTTTTCAGGGGATTAGATCTTGGCGGTAGCTAGAGGCTGGTGAGATGACGATATGAATAGGCACCGAACACGTCGCCTCAGCTGTGGCAGTGGGAGGAGTCCAGTTGACGTTACAGAAGAAGTTTATCATTTTAGATAATGTTTATGTAGTATCTACATTGAAAAGGAACTTAATTTTTATAAAGTGTCTAATGTAGTATAATTATACTCTAAATTTTCAATTGAATAAAGTGTTTATTCATAAAGATGGAGTAGAAATTTGTACAGCATATTTGGAAAATAACTTGTATGTGCTAAGGTTGTCAGCAATGAGTTCCCTCCATAACATAGAGATGTTTAAAACTGTCGTAACTCAAAATAAACTACAAAGGGTTTTTCCAAAAGAAAATGCCCAACTTTGCCACCTTCGATTAGGGCACATCAATCTCAATAGGATTGAGAGGTTGGTGAAGAATAGACTTATAAGATAGTTAGAGGAAAATTATTTACCAGTGTATGAATCTTTCCTTGAGGGCAAGATGACTAAAAGACCTTTTACTGAAAAAGGTTATCGAGCCAAAGAGCCGCTAGAGTTAGTACATTCTAACCTTTGTGGTCGGATGAATGTGCTAGCTAGGGGAGGCTATGAGTATTTCATCACCTTTATTGATGATTACTCTAGGTATGGGTATGTTTATTTGATGCAACGGAAGTCTAAGTTCTTTGAAAACTTCAGAGAGTTCAAGGCTGAAGTTGAAAATGCATTGGATAGACGGATTAAGACACTTTGATCTAATCGAGGTGGAGAGTTTTTGGATTCAGGGTTCCAGGACTATTTCATCGAACATGGAATCGTTTCCCAATTCTCAACACCGGGTACACCTCAGTAGAATGGTGTAGTGGATAGGAGAAACAAAACCTTGTTAGACATGGTTTGGTCGATGATGAGTTGTGCTTTCTTACCGGACTCGTTTTAGGGTTTTGCAGTGGAAACTTCAGTGTATATACTCAACTGTGTTCCTTCCAAGAGTGTTGCGAGAATAATTTTGGAGTTGTGGAATGGGCGTAAAGCTAGTTTGCGTCACTTCCGCATATGGGGTTGCCCAGCAAATGTGCTTGAAGCTAATCCAAAGAAATTGGAATCACGATCGAGGTTGTGCCTCTTTGTAGGCTACCCTAAAGGTACACTAGGGGGTTACTTTTATGATCCTATGGAAAATAGAGTGTTTGTATCTATGAATGCTACCTTCCTGAAGGAGGATCATATTAGGGAGCACAGTCCACGTAGTAAGATCGTGTTACATGAGCTTTCCAACGAAACTACTGAAACTTCAATAAGAGTTGTTGAAGGGTCTACTTCATCAGCAAGAGTTGTTGATGATAGTTCATCTGGTAGGTCGATTCCACGTCATGAGTTGACGGAACCTCGACGCAGTGAGAGGGTTGCGAACCCACTTGTACGCTATCTGGGTTTCAAAGAAATCTTGGCTAAGGTAGCTGATGGCGACATTGAGGATCCGTTGTCTTATCAGAAGGCAATGGAGGATGTTGACCGAGATGAATAGGTCAAAACCATGGATCACAAGATGAAGTCGACGTACTTCAACTCAGTGTGGGATCTTGTAGATCAGTCTGATGAGGTAAAACCTATAGGTTACAAATGGATCTATAAGAGGAAACGGGGTACCGATGAGAAGGTGCAAACCTTCAAGGCTAGACTTGTGGTAAATATACCCAGGTGGAGGGAGTCGACCATGAGGAGAATTTCTCGCCTGTTTTCATGTTGAAGTCTATCCACATCCTCCTTTCCATTGCCACTTATTATGACTATGAGATATGACAAATGGACATCAAGACTGCCTTTCTGAATGGAAATCTTGAGGAGAACATTTATATGGTACAGCCCGAGGGATTCATAGCCCAATCTCAAGAGCAAAAGGTTTGCAAACTGAATCGGTCCATTTATGGGCTAAAACAAGCGTATCGATCTTGGAACATTTAGTTTGATACTGCGATCAAATCATACGGCTTTGACCAAAACATTCATAAGCTTTGTGTTTACAAGAAAATCATCAATAATTCAGTAGTTTTCCTAGTGTTGTATGTAGACGATATCTTATTCATTGGGAATGATGTAGGACTACTGAATGCAGTTAAGAACTGGCTAGCGACCCAATTCCAAATGAAAGATTTGGGAGAGTCTCAGTTTGTTCTTGATATTCAGATCTTTCTGGATCAAAAGAACAAAGTACTAGCACTGTCTCAGGCATCGTACATTGACAAGATGTTGCTCAAGTATTCGATGCAGAACTCCAAAAGAGGCTTATTGCCTTTTAGGCATAGAGTTACTTTGTCTAAGGAAATTTGTCCTAAGACGCCTCAAGAGGTTGAAGAGATGAGACAGGTCCCATATGCATCTGTCGTTGGTAGTTTGATATATGCGATGCTCTGTACTAGACCAGACATCTGCTATGCTGTGGGTATAGTCAGTAGGTATCAGACTAATCCAAGACAGGGTCACTGGACCACAATCAAGAACATCCTCAAGTATCTTCGGAGAACGAGGGACTACATGCTCGTGAGGTCGCTAAGGAATAAGCAAGGGTGCATCGCCGACTCCACGATGGAGGCCGAGTATGAAGCGGCTTATGAAGCTACTAAGGAGGCCGTTTGACTTAGGAAGTTCCTGATAGATCTGGAAGTTATTCCAGACATGTTTAGGCCCATCACCCTCTATTGTGACAATAGTGGTGTTGTGGTGAACTCCAGGGTGCCTAGGAGTCACAAGCGCGGCAAACATATAGAGCAGAAGTATCATCTCATCCGCGAGATAGTGCATCGAGGGGACATGATAGTCACAAAAATAGTTTTGGAGCATAACATTGCTAACGCGTTTATGAAGGCTTTCACGGCTACAGTTTTTTAAGGTTACCTTCAGAGCATGGGTCTATGGGACCGCCCGCGACTGGACTAGGGCAAGTGGGAGATTTTTGTACTAGGCCTTAGTGCTCTAGTTTATTGTTTTGTACTATTTGTTTGTACACCCTACTCGCTTTAGGACAAGTGGGAGATTGTTAGGGATGATGTCATAAACTCTCATTGGGTCCTGTAGATTGTAAACATTGTATTGAACAAACTCCTGTGATGTAATAATATATGATATTTTTTTCACTATTGTCTATGAAACATTGGATGTTTTATTTTCTGTACCATAAACCAATAAACTAAGATCCATGGTTGTCGTTGTAACTTAAGCATTTATGTGGAGACTTACAGGTGGATCATGCCTTAAGTGATAACCAAAATGGTCTGTAGTATACGGATATAGGAGGGAAACCTTACCCTGGTAACGCTACGGATGTGGCCCGCTTTGTAGAATAGTTATAAGTGTTGTGACTTGCTACAGATGGTCTAATTCTGATCATTGATGTGGAGACATGCGAGCTTGGGTGAACTATACAAAGGAGTTTGTATAAGATCGGACCACGAAGTGTTATAGTCTCATTATATAACGTCGTTCATGACAGAGACTTCACTTGACTAGGATGACCATAAGTAACATGACCTCAATCCTGAGTGAGTTGAGAACTCCTGCCTTCGAGGGCGGTTATTTGATTCGCATGGGTGTGAGTGGCCAAATTACCGACTCAAACCTACCACTTTTGGGATTCGTCTGATTTGGAAGCTGGGAACTCAGCTACACAAGATGGAGTTCACTCCTTCCCCGAAGCAAGGGTAAGTAGATAGATTGTGTCACACCCCGTCCCAAACTACTCTCTGAGCCTAGGAGAGGATATGACTGCAGCAATTATCAACCCTTTTGTTGACACTTATTGCCTAATAACTCTGGCAGAAATAACTCTGATACCAACATGGAACTCATACACAACAGATGCCTCTTAGGCCCAATACATTAAGTTTAAACACACAACATATTTAGAGAGATTACATTACTAGTTTCACAAGTCCCGATGCCCAAAACCTTAGTCTCTATATGAACAACTGTAACATGTGTACAATATTTACAGTAACCACCTAACAAACGGGTTACAATATCTTTGTCCTTTAGTGGTAGAGCAGATGCATAGCTATCTCTTGAGGATTTGACCGCTACCTGGGGGAAAGGAAAAGATTTGAAAATGGGGTGAGCTTGCTATCCCAGTGAGTGACTTAAAAAAGAAAATTGATTCTCATGCAAAAGTCTCAATAAAGAGATTAAGCTGAAATATAAAATTCTACAGTAACCTTGTACTGTAGTATAAACATTTTCCAAGCATAAAGCATATAAAGTTGTTTTTGTTAGAAAACATTAAAACTGTTCCTTAGTTGAGAATAACCTTGTTGTGGTTAAATCCCAACATCAATCTCTGACTTTAACTACCTACGTGCACGTGGCCATACTAAGTATCTTCATACCTTAGGTACTTTTGCTCAAATACCTTCTCAAAACTTGTCCTTCAGTATCAAGCTGCTCGGATACCTTCTCAAATGTCCTTCGGTATCGAGTTTCAAGTAAAACTAGTCATAAAATAACTTTCTCTTTAAAGCATGTAAAGCATAACACATAGAAAACATGCCTTTAAAGATATAAATGCATGCTTGGTGTATTTAAACACACATAAATAGTTTTTCAATAAACTTTCATACATGGCATGCGTTTAAAACATAACTCATGGTTTGCTTGGAAATTACTTTGTAAAACTAGCTAGCATGAGAATAATCTTTCTTCAAAACATGGTTTCTTTAAAACATTGTAAATATTTAGTTACTCACCTTGGCCGTTTAGGAACCTTTCTCTCTAGAAGTTCCTTGGTTACCTCGGGCTCCCTTTTGAACCCTAAGATCCAAATTTAATTTAAAGCTCATATTACTCATAGTTCTAAGCCTTATCTCGAGATACTCCCTTCTAAAAACATGCTCTAAAATGTCTCAGGAAGTTTACCCTAAAATATTAGCTCAGAACTTCTCGTGGTTTGGCCGGAATCATCAAATCCTCAAGACTGGCTTAAGCTTACCCGACAGTCGACCCTTCTGCCTTTTCCTGACTCTCCAACTTGATCCCTTGTAGTCTCTTCCCCGGAACCCTACCATGAAAACTAGACTCTCTCAAATTTCAGATGGCTTTAGATTCACTCCAAACGCACAAGTATTCTAAGAGATATTCTTGTCCCAAGTTGATGCTACTTCCAGACTTCACTGTCCGATAGCATCTCCTCCTCTTGGAACTTCATGACCAATGCATGGTCTTGCTACCAACATATGCATTCTTTCATCAACTCATAGTTTCCTCACAATCGGCCCTCATACACTCTTCTTAATGTCCTTTGAAGAGAATTTGAGTTATGATTTAAAGAGAAGTCCTTGGCCCTATTTATAGGCATCCAAAATCTTTCCAAGGCCAACACCTCCTACTTGGTCGCATGTCCAAGTGTCTTTTCCCCACACTATCAACGCAACCTTCATGCCATCGCAATCTAAGGTGTCACCCTCTTCCCTAGCCAACACATAACGCTCAAATTTTATGTCTTCTTGTGCATCCACCTCACTTTCTTGAAGCCCAAGATTTCTTCCCAACAAGCCACATGTCCGGATGATCACTATTAGCGCATTCCACACCCTTATGGTCACAAGCCATCTTGGCCGATCGCTCCCTCACATGGCCTATGCGCCCATCTGACCTCAAATGCGTCCATCCAACCTCAAATGTGGTACCATCCAACCTCAAATGCGTCCATCCAATCTCAAATGGCACTCCAATTGGCAAAAACTTGACCACATATGCTAGATGCTCGCATGGCTCACCCTAACCTCAAATTGCTTGGTCGTGCATGTCCTTTTCTCGGTTAGCCATCATCAACCCATGGCTTTCTCATCAACATATTACTTGAGCATACTAAACTCAAGACATCGCATCCTTGGCCGCATATCCTTCTCTTTCGCATGGCTTACCTTTGGCCTATGCAATCAACTAGGATTATGATCAATACTCTTCCAACGCATACTTATTTCCTTGTTCTATGCGCCCATATGCCCTCGGATGTCCTTGGTACATAGCATACACCAACACATAATAACCCTTGAGCCAAGCTAGGTCTCAACTCAACGCCTCATGGTATAGCTTACCATCGCCTAACCTCTTGCTAATGCATCCCTTATGACCAACGCATGTATGTCCTTGTTTGCCAACGTCCTTATGTCTCTTGTTCAAGACCAACGCAACTAACCTCATAAGCCTTATGTACCGCCAGCCTTAGCAACGCAAAGAGATTTCACCATGCGTCCACCATGGCTTGTCCCATTGCCTAGCTCATCGTCTTAATAATGCTATCGCAAAGCACCATCATATAGCGCTTGCGCCTATCGCATAGCACATAGCCTACCGCACCGCTCTTGCTCATCGTGTAGTGCTAACGCCCATCGTCTAGCGCAGCACGGCTATCGTCTAGTGCACATGCCCATCGCATAGCGTTCATCGCCCAGCATCATCGTGTAGTTCCAATGCCCCATCACTTAATGTTATCGTTTAACATGATCCTTCGCCTCGTCTAGTGTCGCGCATCTGCTATACGATTGCCTACCGCATCGCTTAGCTTCACGCATTTACTACATGATCGCCTACCACATCGTGTAGTGTCATTCATTTTCTACACGATCGCCCAACGCCCATTCATTACTACACAATCATCCCCGCGCGCTCCTTCAACGCCCAACGCCCATGTCCGTGCAACTTGAGGATGCCGCATGTTTTGCTAACCTCTCAAGACATTGACTGCCGCATTCTTTTCTCTTGGCCACACTTTGGCTTTCTTCAACGCCTAAATAACCTCTCAAATGAGCAAGGCCAATGCATGGAACAAACTTAGCCAATTTTCTAGCTTCCAATGCATGGGTTACACTTAGCCAATTTTTCAAGCTTTACCCAAGAGTCAAGCTTTCAAATTCTAACTTTTCTTCTAACTTTTCGCCCTTTTCTCTACAATTACCCATTAATTTTCACATCAACCTATTCACCATACTGGTCTCAATAGGGAACATACTCAAGTAGAGAAATTAGGGCTCAGGGTTCACAGATTGCTCCCTTAAGGGCTGATTCCGGGGCTTGAACGATGTGGCGTCACATACCTTCTCATGGCCCGAGAGGTGTCCACACATAGTATGACTATGTTGTATTGTTCATTAGAGGGATAAGTGGTACTTAAAGAGTTAGATGTAACTACAGGTGCAAAACGGTAAATTGGCCCAGCTGTACTTACAAAAATCTGTGAAGGGTTATCGTACATTTGATTGGTTATATCTAGTGGACACAAAAATATATCTATGGTGAGAAGAGTGCAACTGTCGGTCTTTAGTGGAATATCTGGTAGTTAACAGATGGTGGATCTCGTGGCTAAAGAGTTTATTCAGCTATTCACATACTATTAGAGCTTCGAGCCATAGGTCCATAAGGTCCCTTTGGTAGCTCAATGGATTCAAGTTGAGAATCAGTTTTTGGGTCAATTTAAAGTGTTCAAATTGACAAAAGGGAGTTTGATTATATATGATATGATTAAACTGGTCAATTATATATGATATAGTTGACATGATGTATGAGATACATTAATTAGAGGAAAAGGATATAAATATAATTTATATCTAGTGGAGGAGAAAAGAACTAGGGTTTATATGTTGTATATGATGTAATATTAAACCATAGATTATAAATATAATATGATTATATTTATTTCTTATTAAACAATTATAAGATAATTGTTGCCGATTTTTCTTCATAACCGAATGAGATAATGGGAGGTTGCAATCAGTTTTCATAACTGAAGGATAAAATGAAAATAGTTTTCATTTTGCAAAGAGATCAAATAATCGCTTCAAGTACTGCCCATCATCTAGTAAACGAGAGCCTATATGATAGCTCAAGTTGTCTTAAACAATCGTGTACACACACAGATTACTAAAGGATCGCATAGTCTTTTCTAAACGATCGCGCGGCCGAGTGATTTTACTAAACAATCATCTAAACAATCAGCCCCTTTTTACTACACGGTCGTGTACCTTTTACTAAATGATCAAGCACTCGTCTATGTGATAGACTCCATATATCTCCCACTTGCTTGGTCGTGGTAAACGATCATTGTTTCCTCCTCCCCTCTACCTAATCCAATAGAGCCCACACCTCCTAGATTAATTACTCCGAGGATACCAAGGTTTCCGAGTGGTTATGTCCTCCTTGCTGCCTTATTCGTGAGAAGTCCATTCAATGGTAGACGACAACGTGATTTGATGGACGATAGTCTTGGCGAGCACAGCGACTGCGTGAGTTGCCAATTCCTTGACGAGAGCAAGATTTGAAGTGAAGAAGAGTTCTTCCAGAGGTATGTCTCTCATCTCTTTGTTTTTTAAGTTTGAAAAGCATGCCGTAATTTGTTATAAATGCATAACTTGTATGTTTGTTTGTGAATGCGGTATTTTAGTCACAACGAATTTGGAATGATCTTGCTTCCACTCATAGGTACTCTTTTATAAGAGTTCCTTAAGGTTTTCATTAGAAGAGCACTGGTACTTAAGGATGTAGAGGTAACTTAGGGGTAAAACAGTAATTTGACCCAGATAGTGTTATGAACACTTGTGATGGACTAACTTGCTATTATTGATCTATATCCATGGGCACAGAAACATATCTAGAGTGAGAAGAGTGCAGTTGTGGCCACAGTTAACGAATATTGATTAATTTTGTGATTGAGTTTAGCCAATTAATCTGACATCGTTGGAGCCTCTAATCTGCAGGTCCATTAGATCCCCTTCCTAGCTTGTTAAAAATATTGAGGTGACTTTATTATTAATTTTAGATATGATTCAAAATTAATAAGTGAGAGAAAAAAATATTTGAAAGGAGTTTAAATATTAATTTAATATGAATAAAATTCATATTGAAAATTATATGTTAAAAATAATGTGTATTGGATGTGCATTAAAACTATAGGTTAAGTGAGATAAGTGTTTTTGAATATGATTCAAATGGAAAATTAACTTAAATATGTTATATTTAATTAGATGATTAATTAATTGAAGAATTAATTAATTAATTAATTTTGAATTTAATTAAACTGATTAAATCAAAACTATAGGTTAAAATTAATGCACATTAGATGCGCATTAAAACTAAAGGTTATGTGAGAGGGAATAATTTAAATATGATTTAAATGGTTATTGGCTTTTATTTAGTTAGTTAAATTAAATAAATAGTTTTATTTAATTTTAATTAAATAAAATGTAACTCCCCACGTAAGGGAGTGTTAGTATTGGTGTCCTAATTCTCCTGGTGGTCTTTTAGTTTGTAAACATTTTGTATACATTGATCAGATACTCGATGCAGAATTCCAAGAGGGTTTTATTACCTATCATGCATGGAACTATTTTGTCTAAGAAACAGTGTCTTAAGACACCTTAGAGGTTGAAAAAATGACACAGATTCCCTATGCTTCGGCTATTGGAAACCTCACGTATGCAATGTTATATACTAGACTTGACATTTGCTGTGCAGTAGGGATTGTACGTCAATATTAGTCCAATCCAGGATTAGATCATTGGGCGGTGGTCAAAACGATTCTCAAGTATCTTGAAAGAATGGGAGACTATATGCTCGTGTATGGAGATAAGGATTTGATCCTTACAGGATACACAGACTGTGACTTTTAGACTGATGGAGGAGCTATAGTTTGGTGAAGCATCAACAAGGATGCATCGCGGACTCCACTATGGAAGCCGAATACGTAGCCATTTGCAAAGCTGCTAAAGAGGTTGTTTGGCTTAGGAAGTTCCTTACAGATTTGGAAGTTGTTCCAAATATGTCTTTGTCGATCACACTCTATTGTGATAACAGCGAGGCTATGGCAAATTCTAAGGAACCTCGGAGTCATCGTAGAGGCAAGCATATTGAATGAAAGAATCATTTGATTAGGGAGATTGTGCATCGCGGTAATGTGATAGTCACAAAGATCACATCGGAGAACAACGTTGCTGATTCGTTTACAAAGGCTCTCACGTCTAAGTGTTCGAGGGTCATCTAGAGAGTTTGGGTCTATGGGACATGCGACACTTTGTATAGGGCAAGTGGGACATGATACTGGGGTATAGAGTGTGCCCTAGTTTATTGTATATTGTACTGTTTTTATGTATTGTACATTAGTCTCTCGAGGCATTAGGACAAGTGGGAGATTATTGGGATTGGTGTTCTAATTTTCCCGGTGGTCTTGTAGTTTGTAAACATTTTGTACATATTGTTATTACTAAAATAAATATTATTTTATTTGAATCTACTCATATCCAATAAACTAAGATCTGTGGTTATTTCATGTAACTTAAGCATATATCTGAGACATACAAGTGGATCATCCTTAAGTAATAACCTAAATGGTCTGTAGTATAAGGATAAAGGAGAAATACCTTATCCTAGTGACACTACAGATACGGCTCGCTTTGTAGATATTTACAAGTGTTGTAAAGTGCTACAAATGGTCTGATCCTGACCATTCATGTGGAGACATGTGAGTGGAGGTATCCTATACGAAGAAATTGTATAAGACTGGACCACGAGATGATTAGTCTCTTTATATAACGCCGTGGATAATTGAGATTTACATTTAACTAAAATGACCATAGGTGACATTACCTTAATCCTAAGTGAGTTGGGAACTCCTGCCTATGAGTGCAGTCCTTTGATTAGTATGGGTGAGAATGGCCATATTGCCAACTTAACAAGCGTATCTTTTTGGGGATTCGTTTAATTGAGGAGCTGAGAACTCAGCTACACAAGACGGAATTCACTTCTTTCCCGAAGCAGAGGTAAGTAGATAAATTGCTCCCTTAAGGGCTAATTTCGGGTCTTGAACATAGTGGCCACACCCTCTCTTTGAAAGAGAGGACTCAGTCATGGTAGGACTATGACTTATTGTTCATTAGAGGAATCAGTGGTACTTAAGGAGTTAGTGTTGGGGTTGATACCCTAAAGTCTCGTGTCTTGTAGTTTGTAAACAGTACATACGAACACCTGTGATTGTTAATATATGATATTTACTTCACATCTTGTTGTTTTGCTCATTTACTTGTTTTAGTTTCTTTACCACAAACCAATAAACATCAAATCCCTGGTTATCTATATGTGACTCAAGCATGTATGTGGTGACATACAAGTGGATCTTGTCTTGAGTGATAACCAAAATGATCTGTAGTATATGGATATAGAAGGGAAACTTTATCCTGGTAATGCTATGGACGCAGCCCGCTTTGTGGAATGGTCACAAGTGTTGTCACTTGTCACAGATGGTCTGAGCTTGATCATTCGTGTTGGGGACATGCGAACGGGGGCATCCTATACAAAAAGTTTGTATAAGACCTAACAACGAAGTGTTAACGTCTCACTATATAACACTGTTCATGATAGAGACTTCACTTCACTAGGATGATCATAGGTAACATGACCTCAATCCTGAGTAAGTTGGGAACTCCTGCCATTGAGGTCATGGGAACTCAGCTACACAAAATGAACTCCTGCCATAGCCATCTATCCTGAGTAATTCCATTCAAACCTACCATTTTAGGGATTCATCTGATTTGGGAGATGGGAACTCAGCTACACAAAATGGAATTCACTCCTTCCCCAAGGCAGCGGTAAGTAGATAGATGGCTCCCTTAAGGGCTCATTCTGAGGCTTGAACAATGTGGCACCACACAACTTCTCTTAGCCCGAGAGGTGTTCACACATAGTTTGACTATGTTGTATTGTTTATTAGAGGAATCAGTGGTACTTAAAGAGTGAGATGTAACTACAGAGGACTATGTTGTATTAAACAAATGCATTCTCAAGAGCTGAACGCAAAGTTGTGGTGAATGAATAAAAAGTTTTTAAGCAAAGGCTTGCCGAATTTAACTTAGAAAAGATTTCTTTGGAGAAGCAACTGAAGTGGAGGAGAGCATTGCGTCCATAGTTAGAGGCACGAGTAAATTATATTCTGAGAAGACAGTCATCGCAAAGAGACGTCGGAAGGTGAGTTAAGAATTTCTTGAGTATAATGCATGCTTGGGGACAAGCATGATTCTAAGTTTCGGGGGTGATAACTGGCAGAAATACCAGTTATTATAAGCCTTTTATTTAGAATTATGAAGGCTAATAAGTAGAAAATTTGGTGATAATACTTAGCATTTGCGAAAAATTGAGTTTTGCGTCGATTAGCACCTAAATCCTCACTGACCCCAATATTATGCGTTACTCCAAGCCAAAGTGTCTATTTTTGTAGCTATCGCAGGAATCAAATGCATGCGTTTGAAATAAGCAATCGCAAAGACAAATGCATGCGCTGAAGCCAGGCGATCGCAAAGACAAACGCATGCGCTAAAGCCAAGCGATCGCAAAGACAAACGCATGCGCTAAAGCCAGGCGATCGCAAAGACAAACGCATGCACTGAAAGTTGGATTGCATGCGTCCATCGTATGGAAGTTATGGTGATCGAATGCATCCATCGCATGGAAGTTGTGGTGAACGAATGCGGGCATCGCATGAAAGTTGCGGTGACGAATGCGTCCATCGCATGGAAGTTGCGGTGATCAAGTGGATGTGGTTATCATTTCGGAATTGTGGCCACGGAGTGATAACCATAATAAAAGGACGATCGCAAGATGGGTAAGACGTGTTGATGCTTCAGCTGAACCAAGCTCGGGCACATACCTTGGGAATATCAACGAGATAAGACGATGTGACTTTGCCCATACCGCGACAAAAGCATCAATGAGCCATAACGCAATCATGATAGATGTCGGCGTTTAAACTCTATAAATAGCCTTTGGACCTTCATTTCAAGACATCCGAACTTCTGCCTCAAGGCAGATGTTTGCGATCACAGATGAGAGCTTGAGCAAGATTTTCAGTGAGAATTCTTCACCTCCACAAACCAGACCGAGTGACGACTGGAGCTTTCACCGGAGATAGAGCTCGAGAGAGACATCTCCACCATTCATCCATGGCATCACCGGCTGCCTTGACGCAGAGTCCTTCATTTCTCTTCTAACCTCTATATTGTATTACATTTTAGCTTAAGATATTAAGACATTTTGAAATCATTGCATCTCTTGATTCTTTCAATGTCATCTTCTTCTTCATCTTTATCTTTGTCATCATTTACCTTCATCGTTTATTTATCAAAGGCGATCGCATACTTAACCGTGTAACCTAGAGATAGGATGCATGTAGCAACCCACCGAGAGGTGTGCGTTGTGTGAGTATAGTGAGTTAATCCTCTTTGCTTGGTGAAAGGCTGTAGCAACGCTTGTCTATGGGTTGTTGCATTGCTTGTCTATAAGTTAAATAGCCACGTCTAACTGCCTGAAAAGGTAAGAGATGGAACGCACTAAAGCAAAGTATGCATTGTTCCTAGAGATAGGCACAATCTTATGCTCGACGCAACCATGCACTATAGAGATATAGTCATGTGGCTGACCACCGAGAGGTGTGCGATGCGTTAGTGCAATGAGCTGGGATTACTCGGGCGATTTAAGAAATAAACATCACTATGCGTTAATGGTTGTTGTGTATCTATCTATTCTCATCGTAAGTCTTCTATTGCTCAATCTGTTTAGATAGGAGCAGAAGTAGTGTGTAAATCCATTAAACTTCTTTTTATTTTTCTTTTTATCGCCTCAAATGTATTGCTTCACAAGCATTATTGAGTGACAAGTCCCTGTGTTCGACCTCGGATTACCCAAGAAACTTGCGTTCCCGTTATACTTGGCGCAAGCATAAGAAAACTTGTGATAGGAACGCGTGGTCATTGCATACCAGATTAACATATTATCATTCTGATGCATCATCTCAGATGCATGGGCGTAAATGCATAGCTTAAGCCATGTCTAACACATGATTGCGTGCACAACCCCATCCGTCCCTAATAAATTTTTCCTGCCAACAAGTTTTTGGCGCTGTTGCCAGGGACTTGGCGGCTAATGTTTTGTGAAGTTTTGTGTTTTCGCAGGCACTCTTTCAATCTTAGGCGTATTGTAGATTGTGGACCAAGCTGCAAACAATATTTGGAGTATAGACAATGCGTCGAAAGTCAAATATTGACCCCGAGATAGAAAGGCTATCTGTCGCATGAGCTGGAAGCAGTTTTAGGTGCATGCCAATCATCATGTGTCCAACAATTGCTGGAAGCTCCAATGGTCAGGGCAAGCCCCTTGACCCAAGCAGTTGAAAGCTATCTTCTGCATGGGAGACTCCTTGCGATGACAATACTCCAATTTCTCCAGGGACGTCTTCTACTCTATCTTTTACATTGCTTTCTTAGTTTAGTTTATTGTTTTTATTTATTTATTTTTATATTAAGTACCATAAAATAGAAAAAGAACTATGGTTTATATGGTTCATATGATGAAATATTAAAACTATAGGTTTTAAATATAATATGATAAGTTGGTTATCATATTTATTTATAATATATTAATTATATAATAATTAATTCTTTTTCACTAATAACCGATTTGAGTGGGAGGTTATTGGAAGTTTTATGGTAACCGTGAGATAAAAGAAAAATTATTTTCCAATTTTAGAAGTTGATTCATTCGAAAAAATTTCACGGATAAGCTATTAAGAAAAAATAGTTTTTACTAAGCGATAGCCATTGAGAGCATACACGATCGCTTAGAGATGACTATACGATAGTTACTCGTTGATCATTGCTACATGATCGAGTAGCAAAGTCTCTGCTGAAGGAACTCTTATCAAAGAGAACCTATGAATGGACGCAAGATCTTTCCAAGCCCATTGTGATAGAATTAAAGGCATTCACAAATATACAATTTAGTTATGCATCTTTTAACAAATTACAGTATGCTTTATAATTAAACACAAAAGGAACAAGGGACATACCTTTGAAGAACTCTTCTTCTACTAATTTCTCGCTCTCATGAAGAACTTGGACAACAATCTCTCTCTCTCGCCCAGATCGCCTACCCAATCATCTAGTGGTCACGAACAATCTTCTCCACAAATAAGCAACCTCTCGGACACCACCACTCGGCAACCTTGGTATTCTTGGAGTGAGAATCCAAGAGGTGTGGGCTCTGTTGGATTTGGTAAAGGGTTGGAGGAAAGCAACGATTGAACCAAACCAAGCAAGTGGGAGAATAAACCGTCTATCGTATAGACTTTGTGTGCTTGATCATTTAGAAAATCTCACTAGGTACACGATCGTTTAGAAAAACAGGCTTGATCATTTACACGATCATTTAGTGAATCTCGCTTGGCATGCAATCGTTTAGTAAATCATGATGGATCATCTACACAATCGTCTAGTCAAAGGCGCTTTACACGATCGATTAGAATCTCGTTTAAAGGGCTATCGTGTAGTCTCCCGTGAGCTAAACGATTAATAATGCACTCAATGAAGCGATTCCTTACTAAAATGAAAAAAAAAAATTATTTTACCCTTCAGTTATGAAAACTGAACATAACCTCCCACTTTCACGCACGGTTAAAGGAGAAACCACCCATAATTATCATATAATTGTTTTAAATATAAATAAATATAATAACTAACTTATCATATTATATTTATAACCTATAATTTTAATAACACTTCATATGTAACATTTAAATATAAATCATATTTATATTAAATTCCTCCAATTAATGTATCTCATACATCATATCAATTATATCACATATAATTGAACCAATTTAATTATATCATATATAATCAAACTCCCTCTTGTTAATTTGAACACTTCAAACTAACCCAAAAACTGATTCTCAACTTGAATCCATTGAGCTACCAAGAGGACCTTATGGACTTATAGCTTGAAGCTCCAACAGTACATGAATAACTAACTAAACTCTTTAATCACGAGATCCACCATCCATTAACTGTCGGGCACTCCACTAAAGACCGACAGCTGCACTCTTCTCACTATAGATATATTTCTGTGTCCATCGGATATAACCAATCAACAGTACGGTAACCCTTTACAGATCGCTCGTAAGTACAGTGGGCCAATTTACCGCTTTGCCCCTGTAGTTACATCTAACTCCTTAAGTACCACTGATTTCTTTAATGAACAATAAGTCATAGTCCTACTATAACTAGGTCTTCTCTTCCAAAGTGAGGATGTGACCACTATGTTCAAGACCCGAAATCAGCCCTTAAGAGAGAAATTTATCTACTTACCCCTGCTTCGGGAAAATAGTGAATTACGTCTTGTGTAACTGAGTTTCCGGCTCCCCAATCAAACAAATCCCCAAAAAGGTAGGCTTGTTGAGTTGGCAATCTAGCCACTCTCGCTCATACTAATCAAAGGACCACCCTCATAGGCAAAAGTTTCCAAAACACTCAAGATTAAGGTCATGTCACCTATGGTCGTTATAGTGAGATGTAAGTCTCAATTATCAACGGCGTCTGATCCTGACCATTCATGTAAAGACATGCGAGTGGGACGTATCCGTAGTATCACCAGGATAAGGTATCCCTCCTTTATCTTTATACTACAGACCTTTTAGATTATTAGTGAAGGCATGATCCACTTGTATATCTCATTTACATGCTTAAGTTTAGACAAGCATATCCTCTACTAAGGCAATTCAGTTCAAGTCCTCACCTTACTTTGCGTCAATCGGCTACTCCGAATGCTCCACCTCTACATAATTTCTCAAAATTACTAATTCCTTCTATCCCTTGAACATTTCTTTAGCATGTCTTTAGCATGCTTTACTTTATTCTTACCTTAGACAAACCTCTGCTCAAAGTTCTCTTCTTGTTTTGAAAAGAATGTTTTTCCTGTTCTTGTGAAAACAACAAAGTGCGCCTTTTATGAAGTGGCCTGGTTTGCGTCTTACTATATAGAGCATTGATCATGGTTACACCCTTCGTTTTGGCTTGCTCCCACGGGTGTCATGCGAACATCTAACTTCGGTTGTGTACCAAGCTCAACTTCAACTCTTGACCCTTAGACAAGTTTTCACTTTGGCTGGTCAGTGGAGTTGTCTCTTTTATTTTTTTATTTTTTTTTTTTTTTTTATTGCGTCGATCCTGGTAACCCACCTTCATTTTGGCTTGCTCCCACGGGTGTCATGCAAACATCTAACTACGAGCAGGTTCCTTTCACGACTTAACTCTTATCAGGTTGGGATTTTCCCTTGTGCTGACAGCAGAGTTTTTTTTTTTTTTTTTGAAGAATGCATTTGCTTGATATGAATGCATCCACTTGATCGCATCTGCTCTGACCTTTTCCACCCCCAAATTTAGAGAGTCGCAAGGTCCTCATTGCGTTGTTTTGGACAGAAGAGACAAAACACTTAGTCAAAATTTGAAAAGAAGGTTTGAGTAGAGTCTTGTGATAGAGAAGGTAAAGTGGAAACTATTGCGATGAATTGTCTAAGTGTTAGGCAGAAAATGCAATATATAAAGAAATTACTCTAAGGTTACGCATAATACTCGTCATGGCAGCGCAAATAAACAACCAAAAGAAAAGAAAGGAAATACCGCATTAAATTGACAAATGATGATATAAATAAAAAGGCCAAGACATAAGGAAAGAATAGTCACTCAATGTATATAAAAATTGTCTAAGTACACAAAGAATTGTAATGATTGCAAACACAAAAATTGTAAGCATGTAAGGAGAATACAAGGGTATAGCTATATAAAATAATTGTAATGACTGAAAAAAGAATTCAAAAATGTGAAGGAGAATACAAAGGTATAGGAGAAGGGGGTACACCCCTAAATTTAACTTTGCGGCGGGGGCTTGTGGTGAGGAGGGCGTTGCAGAGAAGCTCCTTGCGGCGCTTCTTGAAAGAACAGAGACTGCTGCAGATGCTGAGGAACCATGGGATCATGCAAATGTGCAGTCAAGAAATTGAAGTACTCGTGATTGCGTTTTGCCATCTTCCTCTGATTCAGGCGAAGAGTAAAGATGTTGCGTTGAATGTTTATCATTGCCTGTCGCAGCTCTGTGTTGCTCTCTCGCAACTCCATCAATGTATGGCAGAAGGAAGATAATTCTTGCGTCAAGAAGCCCCGCATGTCCTCAAGGGCAGTAGCTATGGATGCGCTGGGGGGCGGTGCCGTCAATGTCTCACTTGCATCGGTTTGGGGCTGAGCGGAAGAGCCTGCTCCCAAACCATGTGGGTCATCAACATGCGACGATGTTTAAAGGGAAAAGTTGGGTGGAGATGGATGGCTGATGGATGCTACTGGGGATGCGGGGTTGGAGTCAGGCGCAAGGAGGAGGTTTGTAAAATGCTCGGAAAGAGAGGAAAGGGGTTCAGTGGTTAGACTCGGTGGACGGATGACTACGGGTAAGGGATCCTCCAAGGGTAAATTGGTTGGCTGATGCGATGCACTTCCTTGGATTATTTCCTTTCCTTTTTCATTGCGGCACCGTTTCTTAGGTCTAGGTGGTTGCGCCGCATTTAGGTCGATGAAAGGCCACTTCGGTGGAGGCTCTGGGCAATGCGGCAAATTCTTGAGAAGGACTCTCAGGATTTTCGTGCTGATGAGGCCATGAACGCTGGCATGGGTTCTTCTTCAATGCCCACGTCATACATAGGCATAGACTAGAGATCGTCCATGGGAAGAAGTACTGGCCCTTGACGCGGCCTACATAACCTCTGATTTACTTCGTAAGAAGTTGGCCCACGTCGATTGGAATGCCGCACGCAATGCAGTATGAGGTCATGACTCTGTCCCTTGCAATAGTTTTATCATAAGAAGTCGGGATGAGCCGTCTCTTCACCAAATAGACCCAAAGGTGTGCTTCTGGCAGCAGATGGTTAGAGGCGATGGTTTCAATGCTGGTCAAAGACACCGTTCACTTGGTGCCTGGTTGCGTCAGTACTCTCAGCGCATCCTCCATATGCTCTTCGACAGGATCATCAATCAATTTTTTGAGCGGTGCTTCCGGGAAATTCTTCAACTGATAGAGCTGATTGATGTCCTCCGCGCTGAATGGCACTACCCTCCCGTCAATGATCACTGCATCTTCAGTGTCATGGAGCTGGCCGTGGTAAAAGGCCCATACTACCACTGGAATGATTATGGATGGGCATTGGTAGAAAGTTGCCCACCCATGCTCCACCACAATATTGATGACAAGATCTGGTAGTGGTTCCGGCGCAGGAAAGAAGCCCATTTCCAACAATAAATCATTGTTTTCCTTTCGGGTTTTTGGGTGCCTCCTGGCCGGCGAAAGCTTGCTGCCTTCCACCTTCGCTTTTCCTTTTTCTTGAGTGAACGCAAGGCGGGATTTTTTGTTGTTGAATGTGTTCTCGCTCCTTGCATTGCTCTTGATTTTCCTTTTCCCACTCTTCTTTTTCTTTTCTTTTTAGCTCTCTGGTGCACTGAATGTTGGTTTTGCGGCGAAACTCTTTTTTCTCCTTCTCCTTCTTCTTTGCTTCTTCTTCTTCTTGCATCTCTTTTTCAAATTGCTCGGAGGCGAGTGCAATGCGTTGTTCATCCTTGAGCCTTCTCTTCTCTTCTTCTTCCACCCTTGCATTGGCAAGGCGAACCTCCTCATTGCGATGCCGCATTAGTGGGGAGATGTCAGGGTCTTCCTTGTCATCCGAACCACGGAGTTGAGCCTCCGACGCAACTAATCTTGAATGCGGCCATGAGGTTTGTTGTTGCGTTCTGGTTCAAATTACGCTGACATTCCCACTTCCACCCTTGCGGTGGTTGACTCTCCGTCGAAATCCATGCTTTCTACCCTTTTCCTCCGCTCTTCCTCTTTTCTCAAGCGCTTTTCTTCTCGTCTGTGTTATCTTCTTTCACTTCTCCTTTTTTCCTTCTTTTCTTTCTCCAGTCGGGCAACTTCATTTTCCTCTGCCCGTTTCTCGTCGACTCTTCTCTCCTTCTTCTCCACTTCTTCGGACTGCTTCATCTGCCTCCTTGCCTCCATGACCTCTAGAACAGCCCTAATGGGTCCCTCATTGGAGTCTGTTGGGGCAGTCTCCTTAGGATCCGAGGATGGTTGACAGGTCATCCTCGATGACATAAGTCGAATAACATAAATCCGTCTCCGATGGCAGGGGTTGGTTTACTACTCCTGCTTCCAGCAACCCCCCATCCTTCTCCAGGTGACTCAAGATGCTCTCAAACACCTTCTTATCGTTTTTTCTCTTCTGCTCATTCTCAGTTAGAGGTAATAGGAGTGCCACCTCAGGTCTAGTGGCAGGGGCACTTTTCGTGGGCGGCTGGTGGTTTGGGTTTTTTCCTGGGCTTTCCAGCGATTTTGGGAGTTGGTTTGGGTTGGCCGGCGAGGCGGCGGCTGGTGGTGAGGACAGTCGCCTCCCGCGTGGTGACAGGGGCTTGAGAAGGGGATGATGGTTGGGAATAAGAATGTGACGACTGTCCGGCCATAAGTTCGATGAAGGGAAAGAAGATGGTGGTGATTTTTTTTCTGTGGAAGAAAGAGCGGACGCACGGTCGATGTATGCAGAGGGTTTTTGGTAGGGTTTTCGCGAAGAGAATGCAAATGAATTCCAAAACGAGGCTGAGGGGAGGGGGGATTTATATGTTGGGCCTTGATGAGCCCAACGCAATCGGAAGTGCGCTGGCGGGATTTGGTAATCCAAAAAGCCTGCTGCGCCCCTCCCCATTATGACATAGTAAGAAAGGACGTCCTTTCGTCTGCTATGTTATAATTCATCTTGGGAGCTGAAACGATCATACAACTACCTTCTTCGCGAATATTTTATCATTTTTTATTATTATTTTCGGAGGACGGGTGCAATGTATATCTATTAATGCAAGATACACCCGTCAACGCAATGCATACCTGACATTGCATTGTATCACCAACATCGCAACGCTTATCCCAAAACCATAATGATAAGACATTACGATGTTCACTCAAATCATTCATTCAACATTTCATTAAAACCAACACAATCAGAGACCGAAATGGAAATTAATTCAATAATGCAGAGAAAATAATAAAGCAATAGTAAAGCAGTAAAGAGAGTTGATTTGGATGCTGTTTAAAAAGGATTTTCAATGTTACCGCAAGTCCATCCCCGCAAGCGATCAGTCTTGCTTGCCTAAGTCGATGGTCTCTTTGATTCATTCCACATTGCCCCCATAGTAGGGTTTAATTCGTTGAGCATTGACTTTGAATGCGTTGTTTTCATCCTCGTTTGTTAACTCCACTGCACCATGGGGAAAGTTAGTCTTGATTCGGAATGGCCCAAACTAGCGGGACTTCAACTTTCTTGGAAACAATCGCAAATGTGCATTAAATAAGAGTACCTGTTGACCCACGAAGAACGTCCTCTTGCATATGCGGTCATCATGCCATTTCTTGGTTCGTTCTTTATAAAGTTTAGCATGCTCATAGGCGTTCATGCGTATTCGACCAGCTCATTCAACTGCAGCTTCCGGACTTCTCCCGCATTCGTCAGATCAAAATTCAGCTTTTTGATTGCCCACATTGCCTTGTGTTCTAGCTCGAGAGGCAGATGGCAAGCTTTTCCGAAGACCAGGGCATATGGGGACATACCGATTGAAGTTTTAAAGGCAGTCCTATATGCCCATAGTGCTTCATCAAGCTTGGGTGACCAATCTTTCCTGGAGGTACTGACTACCTTTTCCAAGATGGTCTTGATTTCTCGATTGGAGATTTCTGCCTGCCCATTGGTTTGTGGGTGATAAGCAGTTGCAACCCTATGGCTGACATTAAATTTGATCAACAGGTTGGTGATGATGCGGTTGATGAAATGCGTGCCTTCATCGTTAATTAATGCACGGGGCATTCCATATCGTGCGAAGATGTTTTTCTTGAGAAATTTTGCCACCGTGGCTACATCGTTTCTAGCGCATGCGATGACCTCAACCCGCTTTGAAACATAATCAACCGCAACCAAAATATAGTGATGACCCTCTGAAGGCGGAAATGGGCCCATGAAGTCAATTCTCCATACATCAAAGAGTTCAATCTCTAAGATAGAAGTTAAAGGCATTTCGTCATGTCTGGACATGTTCCCTGTTCTCTAGCACTTGTCGCATTGCACAACATGGGCGTGGGCATCCTTGAATAGCGTTGGCCAAAATTAGCCACTCTACAAAACTTTTGCGGCGGTTCACTGCCCCCCAAAATGTCCTCCATAAGGGGACTCATGACAAAGCTCTAAAATGTGCTTGGTTTCATGCTCAGGAACGCATCGACGCAGAATATGATCAGGTCCAAGGCGATACAGGAATGGATCATCCCATAAATAAAATTTAACCTTGTGCCTCAACTTCTTCTTCTGCTGGTATGAGTAGTCTTTAGGTACTTGGCACCAAACTATGAAGTTTACAATATCCGTATACCATGGGACGTTAATGCATATCGTCATCAGGTGTTCGTTGGGGAATCTCTCTTCAATCTCTTTCTCTCTCTTCTGAACCTTGCAATTTTCTAAATGTGATAAATGATATGCGACTTGGTTCTCAGTGCCCTTCCGGTCTTTGATTTCTAGGTCAAATTCTTGCAGGAGTAGTACACCTAATTAGTCTTGATTTTGCATCCTTTTTCTTCATGAGGTATTTGATCGCAGAGTGATCCGTATACACTACCATGTTCGATCCAATCAGGCACTGTCGAAATTTCTCCAAGGCAAACACCACTGTGAGCATTTCTTTTTCTGTGGTTGTATAATTTTCTTGCGAATCATTCAACGTCTTACTGGCATAATAGATAGGATGCAAAACTCTGTCTTTTTGCTGGCTCAAGACTACGCCTACTGCATATCCACTTGCGTCGCACATCAGCGCACACGGTTGTGTCCAGTCAGGTGCAACCAGAATTGGTGTTGTGATGAGCGCATTTCTCAGCGTGTGGAACGCTTCAGCGCATGTGTCATTAAAATCATATTCGTGATCAACCTCGAGGAGCGCACTTAGAGGTCTTGCAATTTGAGAAAAGTTGCAGATGAATCTTCGATAGAACCCCGCATGTCCCAAAAAACTCCTAAGTGTTTTCACATTGACTGGTGGTGGTAACTTGGCAATTGTGTATATTTTTGCTTGATCCACTTTCAATCCTACCTTCGATATCTTCTGACCCAACACTATTCCTTCTTCTACCATAAGATGGCATTTCTCTCAGTTCAAAACCAAATTTGTTTCTATGCATCTCTTCAAAACTCTTTCCAAATTTGATAAATAAATTCATAGGTGTTGCCAAAAACCGAAAAGTCATCCATGAACACCTTGACTGACTCTTCTAGGAAATCTGAGAAGATGGCCATCATACACCTTTAGAAGGTGCCTGGTGCATTATAGAGTCTAAATGACATGCAACAGAATGCAAATGTGTTGAATGGGCATGTGAACATTGTCTTGTCTTGATCTTCTAACACAATCGCGATCTAGTTGTACCCTGAATAGCCGTCAAGAAAGCAAAGAATTTGTTCCCTGCAAGTCGATCCAACATTTAATCAATAAATAGTAGTGGAAAATGGTCCTTCTTTGTGGCCAAATTTAGCTTGCGATAATCCATGCATATCCTCCACCCTGTAGTTGTTCTGGTTGGAATTAATCCAGTCTTGCTGTTGGTGAGGACGGTCATACCCCCTTTCTTTGGAATGCACTTCACTAGGCTTACCCAACTGCTATCAGATATGGGGTAAATGACACCTGCATCAAGCCACTTCAAAATTTCTTTCTTGACAACCTCCCTCATGGCAGGGTTTAGACGGTGCTGCCTCTCTACGAATCCTATTTTTCCCTCTTCAAGACGGATCTTGTGCATGCAATAGGAGGGACCGGTCCCTCGAATGTCTGCTAAGGTCCATCCCAATGAGGATCTGAATAAGTGCTTCCTCATTTTCTTTCCTCAGCGAGGCAGAGATTATGACTGGTAGAGTGTCATTGCCTCTTAAGTAAACGTATTTGAGGTGCACTGGTAACGCCTTCAACTCCAACACGGGTGGTTCTTCCAAGGATGGCTTAGTTCATTGTGTTGATCGTTCAGATAACTTTATTGATTCAAAATCTTGGTCAGCCTGTATTGCGACACAATTTTCCTCCAACATTGCGCCAACCTCAAAGTCTTCTTCTTTCATTTCTTCCTGAAACTTGTGCCATTGTTCTTCCTACAGTTCTCCAAGATACTGGTAGTTTTCCATATCATTTGGGTATTTCAACGCATTAAGAACGTTGAACTTCGCTTGCTGATTATCAACCCTTATAGTGAGCTCTCCTTTTTGTACGTCGATCAGGGTGCACCCTGTTGCAAGAAACGGGCGACCCAATATGATCAGCACCTCAGTGTCAGCTTCGTAGTCCAGTATAATGATGTCAGTCAGAAAGATGAATTTTTCCACTTGCACAAGTACATCCTTTATCTTGCCCTCTGGATGCGTTATTGACCTATCAGCCAAATGCAACTGTGGTGGGCCTTGCATTGCCAATGTTTAAGTTTTTGAAGATTGACAAGTGCATCAGGTTGATACTTGGCCCTAAGTCACAGAGCGCATTTCCGACTTCTTTCCCCCTAATTGTGCATGGCAATGTGAAGCTCCCCGGATCTTTCATTTTCTTGGGGATATTGTTCTGGAAGAGTGCACTACACTCATACGTTAGTACGACGGTTTCATTTTCCCCGATCTTCTACTTATAGGCGAGTATATCCTTGAGGAACTTCACATAGCTGGTCATCTAGTCCAGCGCTTCTACTAGGGGAATGTTATATGTAGCTGTTGGAGAACATCCAGGAACCTCTTGAATTGCTTACTATCGTCTTTCTTTTTCAACCTAGACGGGAATGGTGGAGGATCCCGCTGTACTTCTTGATCGATTGACTAATCTTTTAGGTCCCTCACTTCCTGTGTTCTTGGGGCTGGAGTTTGCGATGACTTTGGTTCTAGGTTCTGTGAAGATTCATTCTATGTAGTGGTAGTTGCTTCCAAACTGGTGGTTCTGCTGTTCGTAATCAAGTGGTCATTGTTGGTGATTGGTTCTTCTGATCGTCCTATTGATTCTGATACTATTGACACGGGGACCATCTTTCTACCGCTTCTCAATGTCACTGCTTGACATTGCTCCTTCCCACTTGGTCCAGGTGCTTCCGAGCTGCTGGGCAGCATACCAGGTGTTCTGTTTTTAAGTTCGGTCGCAAGCTGCCCAACCTGTACCACCAAATTCTTAATGGAGGATGCTTGTGATTGCATGATCGCCTCGTTCTTTTCTATGTATTGTTTAAGCAGTGCTTCCCAAGGATGATGTATTGGATGAGGTGTTAGATGCAGAGGGTTGGTTGTGCGGTTGCCTGTTCTGATAATTACTCTGGCCTTGACTCTGGTGATGAAAAACTAGAGGATTTCCTCTATTCCCGGAATGATTGGTCTGTACATTTCTCTGGCCTCCCTGGTTGTTGTTCCCTCCCCAACTAAAGTTGGGATGATTCCTCCAACCTGGGTTATACGTGTTGTTGAATGGGTTATTATGGATAGAGTATACTGATTGTTGGTTTGACGGGCAGACTTCCACTGAATGGCCCTCTTTGCATTGTACACAGCTTACTGCTGCCACTTGCATCAGTGCACTCTAAGAGAGATTTCCTTGATTTATAGCCACTGTCTGGAAGAGCGAGGTGACTGCGGCCATCTGGGCGACCAGTGTGGTCATTGTATCCACTAGTACAATGGCGCTCTCTTTTTTCCTTCGTTCTGTGCCTCTCCCTCTATAATCGTCATCAACCCAGTCAATTGTATTTTACGAGATACGATCTAGGATGACTTTTGCTTCAGTATACGTTTTATCCATAAACCCTCCTATCGTGGAGGTATCTGCAAATGCTTGTGTTGCTCTGTCTAGGCACTTATAAAAAGTCTCCATGAGGATACAATCGGGAATCCCAATATGCGGACAGTTTTTCACCAATCGTCGAAATCGCACCCATACAGTGCTCAGAGTTTCGTTTTCTGTTTGCTCAAAACTTAACACTTCCCGTCGTCTTCTTGCATTGACAATGGAAGGGAAGAATTTCTTCATGAATCGTTCAACCAACTGATCCCAAGAATTTATCTCATTTGGCTCCAACGAATGAGCCCACCTCTTTGTTTCGTCTCTAAGTGTGTACGAAAAAAGATATAGTCTGATGCTTGAAGTCACGCCAGGAATGGAAAATGTGTTGCACATCTCTACAAAACTGGTCAGATGTGGATGCGGGTCCTCTCCTTGCAAACCTCCAAACTGACCCGCATTCTGAATCATTTGGAGCATGACAGGCTTAATTTTGAATCTGGCGTTTTCCTCTACTGTAGGCCTTGTGATACCCGACGAGAAGTCGTATAAATTAGGCGCCGTAGGAATGTTGTGGTCAGTGGCCAGAAAGACTGGGTCTTATGGCGGCCGATTCATTCCCTTATTCCCCTCGGCCTCTCATTGTTGTTTGCCATATTTCTTCTATGCCTAATACGTTTTTAACGTGCTCTTCTGCGAAAGGTTCTCTCGATCTCTGAGTCGGTGTTGAATTCTGGATCCATTCCAGTACTCATGCACCGTCAACTACCCTTTGCTTAAGCAGACTATACGCCAGAAATCTATCTTGTGCAATATCATAAAAATATTCAGCACTAAAATTGCCAATCCCTGGCAACGGCACCAAAAAACTTGTTGAATTAATTGTCGATTGAATTGCAGCGGACGTAATGCCACACCGCAAAGACCGATGATGTGTATTATTTGCGTTGCCTAATCACGTTTCTCGATAATATATGCGATACTACGCTTTAGAATAATGTATGTGATGCTGCTTAGATGCGCTCGTAGTATGCGTTCATGTAGTATGTGCGTGTCACAAGTTTTCTTGCGTTGGAACCAGGTATAATTCCACCGCAAGTTTCTTAGAGTGATCTGAGGTCGAACACGGGGATTGAAATGCTAGATACGATATTGATGTGATACATGTGACCGAAAACAAAATAACAATATGTTGCGTTTAAAAAGTAAAATGCGGCGACAAACAATTAAATAAACAAATAAATGAATAACTGTGAAGTTGTGCAAGTGTATGAGGGAATGCGATGGCAAGTCTTGTGAAAGATATCAAAAAGAGAACGGGTTGGGGGAAAGGACATCGCAAGTTTGTCAATCCTGTTGAGGACGCAACTAAGGTTCCGCCTTCCCTTGGCTTACACCTCTCAGTGATTGGCCACATTCTCATATCTCTATGGTGAATAGGGATGAACGTTGCGAACGCAAGGTTGTTTCCATCTCTGGAAATACTTCTTGATTTAGTTAACACATTCTATCAACCTTCTTTCGAGAGGTGGATTGACATCTTCACTTTTGCTCTCACAGGTGAAAATGTCGTTGAGCATGCGTTAGCTAAACTTAGCTGACTTTTTCAACATGGATTAACTTACTCGCTTAATCCTTCCCCCTTACCCTAGAGGATTAGTTACACATGGTGAAAGAAATGGAAGATGAATGTATGGTGGTGAACAGAGAGATGAAGATGAATATGATAATGATATTAAAAGATAAGCGTTTGTTACAGATAGATGAATGAAAGATCAGAAATGAATAATAGTTGATGAATAAAAAGTGAGAACAAATGAGGAAAGCATGTCAAGGTCTTGACATGGATCTCGATCGGAGTTGATTTGCTTGCCGGCGTGTAGGAGGAGTGAGGTGGAAAACTTCCTTCTCAGGATAGCTCCCCAAGTAGAAATGACCCTTGCATAGAGCTTTTCTTCGGGATTATGAATGAATTTCTGGCTCCTGAGACTTCCCTTTCGGACTTATCTCGTCTTTCTCTCTGACTCTCTGTGAATGTCTCTTCAGACCAGTCTCCTTTCTTTGGTATTGATGTAGCTATTTATAGACCTTAGCACCTCTTTTGTCAGTGGTCCCGCTCTGAAAAATTACTTTTTCTACCGAGGCTTGGTGGAAATGTCAGCTCTGCTCCACATTCAGAAATCCTCGTGAATGCATCACTCCTTTTATCTACGATCGATCACCGCATGCGGTGCAAATGCGTTGCTCTTTTTGTCCTCAAGCGATCTTCGCATGTGGTGATACCTGTTTCCTGTAAAACAAATACTTGGACATCCCTTTTTGCCATCGCAATGGGGTCAGCGGGTGTGCTTCCGACATTTTACAACTTTTGCGTTTCTAAGTCAATTTCTATATGTTCGACGCAAATTTTTCCTTCTTTTTGTCGCATATTCTAAATAAGATGGTACAAATAACTTATATTTCTACAAGTTATCAGTCGTTATAGTGAGATGTAAGTCTCAATTATCAATGGCGTCTGATCCTGACCATTCATGTAGAGACATGCGAGCGGGCCGTATCCGTAGTTTCACTAGGATAAGGTATCCCTCCTTTATCCTTATACTACAGACCTTTTAGATTATTACTTAAGGCATGATCTACTTGTATATCTCATATACATGCTTAAGTTTACATACAATAACCATGGATCTTTGTTTATTAGATATGAGTAAATACAAATAAAATAACTCTTATTTTATTAATAACAATGTGTTTAAAGTTTACAAACTACGAGACTCCGAGAGAATTAGGAAACTAATCCCGACACTACAGATCATTTAGGTTATCACTTAAGGCATGATCCACTTGTATGTCTTCACATACATGCTTAATTTACAACGAAAACCAAGGATCTTAGTTTATTGGTTTGTGGTAAATGCAAATAAAATATCTTATATTTTATAGACAACAGTGAAGAAAATATCTCATATTATTACATCACAAGCGTTTGTTCATATAGGTGTTTACAAACTACAGGACCTTATGAGATTTTAGGGCATCAACCCCAACATATACGATAGGCTTCCGTTTACTAAACAATCGAATACAACGTCTATGCGATAGATAGTATTCATATCTCCCACTTATTCGATCGTCTACTCGATCGTAGACCTCCTGTCTTCCTCAATCCAAAACCATACAGAGCCTACAACTCTTGGATTCTCACATCAAGAATACCAAGGTAACACTTGTGGTGGTACTCTAACTCAGTTCGTGGATCGAGTTGGACTCGATTGGGTTCGAGGAGCGTTCAGATGATTTTTGTATTTGTGTTGTTGGCTATTCTAGTCATTGCGTTTGAGTGCACTGTTGGACGCATTGGAGACTAATCGAGGGATACTTGAAGAATAGTTCTTCAAAGGTACACATACTCTATCCCTTGTATTTTCATGTAGCATGATGTAATTTATGTTTATGTATAATCTGGTTGTTTCCGGTTAGATTGTGATTTGTTTTGTTCATTCTGAATGGAATTTGGAACGATCCATTTCCGTTGCTCATGGAGATCTCTGTTTATGATTTCCTTCAGGGAGTTACTAGAGACGTATGATGAATCTCACATCGCTCACTTCTCTCTCATTCTTTCTATATTAAAAAAAAAAAAAAAAAAAAAAAAGAGAGAGAGAGAGAGAGATACAGAATGAAGAGCATTTTTTTATCTTTTTTTTATATATAAGAAAAAAGAAATTCTCTACCTAAAATTCTCCCAATTTCTAAAGAGAATCTCACAATTCTTAAATCCTCAATTTTCTTGCAAAAATAGGGAGGACTTTAGGTGATGGTGCTCATTCCCAATTTGTACGGGAGAATTCACATAATTCCCAAAAGGTACAGTTTCTTCTCTGTGTAGGTTTTGTTTCTAGTTGCATGCTTAATCTATTTTGATCTGTAGTTTTTATTCCAAAAAAAATTGTTTTGATTTTAAATGGCATTTTGAAATACGTTTTGGGTTCTGTATGTTATGACTTCCAATGTACCTTAGGGTTTTCATCCCTTCAGTTAGTTTATTGGTTTCTGGGTTAATGCTACTAAATGTCAAATAAAACATCTCATATTTTATTAAATAAATAAAAAGCTTGTACATTACAAATACAAACTACAGGACTCACGAGATTTAAGGCATCGACCCCAACAATTTTTTATTGGAATATTCATTATGTAAAGGTGTGTTTGGTTTTCAAGTGTTTATTTTTTAAAAAGAAAAAGTCATTTTGGAAAAAGTTCAATTGTTTGGCAACCACTCAAAATAAATTTTGAAAAAATGAGTTTATAAAATAAGTTGATTTATGATAAATGCTTGAAATCAAATTTTAGAAAAATGACTTTTAAGTGTGTAATAGTTAATCCCTTCCTAATTTGTTAAAATTACCAAAATGCCCCAAAAGTCACTCTACGTCACTTATACTAGGTTATCGTGGCTACCACCGCCCTTCGCTGACCAACTTCGTCGTCCACCTTGAAGGAACTCTTATTCAAAAGTACCTACGAGCGGAAGCGGATCTTTCCAATTCATTGTGACAGAATTACTGCATATACATTCAAAACATATTAATATGCATTCATCATGCTAAAGAGATCAAGAAATCATGCCAGATGAGGATTTCTCCTTCACAGCAAGTCTAAAATCCAATTGTCTACCTTGAACAATCACCACTCGGACAGAAGGAAACGGAGAAGACGACACCACTCAGAGCCCTCAGTATTCTTGGTGTGAGAATCCAAAGTGTTGGCTTTGTTCGGATTTGGTAGAGGGAAGGACGAAGAGGTACTGTACACAACAATTAAGCAAGTGGGAGAAGATGTCATCTATCATATAGACAAGATGCTTGATCGTTTAGGTGAAGTATACAATCGTGTAGGAAAAGTAAGCGATCATCTAAACGATCATGTAAGGAAAGGTCAACGATCGTATAAACGATCATGTAGGAAAAGGGTGAGCGATCGTGTAGGAAAAACTAAGCGATCGTCTATACGATCGTTTAGTAAATAGCGGGAGTTAAACGATCGCTTAGGAAAAAGGTAAATGATCGTTTAGATAATAGCGTGCGACAGTGTAATCGGGGTGCGATCGCTTAGTAATATCGTATATGTAAGCGATCGTGCAGTCACTATCGTATAGGAATTGATTTTCTAAACGATGAAACTATCTTTTCACAATGTCTGGGCCTGTCTCTTATACACATCTAGATGTGTATAAGAGACAGGCCCTTAAGAGAGCAATCTATCTATTTACCCCTATTTTGGGGAAGGAGTGAACTCCATCTTGTGAAGCTGAGTTCCCAGCTCTTAAATCAGACGAATCCCCAAAATGGTAGGTTTGAGTCGGCGTTCTAGCCACTCACACCCATGCAAATCAAAGGACCGCCCTCAATAGCAGGAGTTCCCAACTCACTCAGGATTGAGGTCATGTTACCTATGGTCTGTCTCTTATACACATCTAGATGTGTATAAGAGACAGCTTAAGACATGATCAACTTGTATGTCACCACATACATGCTTGAGTCACATACAGATAACCAGAGATTTTATGTTTATTGGTTTGTAGTAAAATATAAATGTGCAAAGTCAAGTAGTGAAGTAAATATCATTTATATTATACATCACAAGTGTTCGTACAAAGTTGTTTACAAACTACTGGACACGAGACTTTAGGGCACAAACCTCAACACACCTTTGCTCGTTGCCACTAGCCACCTTTAGTGATCGCTCACTGCCCCCACCCACTGGCTAACTAGTGGCCACCATCGCCATCGGCGTATAACTCTAGCGACCACCTTCACCAACTCCGGCAATGACCAATTCTAGTTACAATTATTTCAAACTATTAGTTCATAGTATTTTATTGTCATCCTTTATATTATTTTGACCTTAATAAAAAAAACACTTTTGGTATATAACAAACTTATAGTAAGAAATACTTCTGAGAAAGAGTTTCCAAACATTAGAGTGTTTATTTTAAACATCTTTTCATCAAAAGTGTTTAAGTGAAAATGATTTTTTGAAAAATATTTCTTTTTCAAGTTAATCCAAACATGCCATAAATATGTAATAATTGCTAGTGATGCTATTAAATTTGTTCATCTTTCACTTAATGTAATTTGGCAATTACAACTTAGGTTGATATAACTTTAAATGCGTGAACAGGATGATATTTTTCTGAGGTTGTATCTTCACTTTTATTTTTCGTTTAAATGTAAAAAGCTTTGGTATATATTTGTTGTTACAACGTAAAATGAAAAATGTATCTTCACTTTTGTTTAAAGGCTTAAAATATGCAAATATTTGCAAGGTTGTATTATTCAAAAGATTATTATATTCTAAATTTTATAAGTTTAAATATCAAATTTGACGTTATTTTTTAATTAATAAATATCTTTCACCGAAAAACATTAATAAATTGTAGATTATAATTTAAGAAAATAAGTAATTTGAATAGTAGCACAAAATATAAATTTTCCCGACACTTATTCTTGTTGTAAAAGACGCGTGCAATAGTTGATATTGTACATTGCTAAAAGTATACTTGGAACAACACGTGAGTGTCAGTGAAACTTATGTTTTAGTGGCGCATGAAAAATTCACCACTAAAAGTTTTTACTATACAGCTCTGCGGTGACATGTCTTTCCACATTGCTAATAGCTTTAGTGTTGTTTGCTTGCATTGCTAATAGCTTTAGCGGTGTTTGCTTGCTTTTAACAACACCTTTTATTTGTTACTAATAGCGGGGGATTTTTTTTTTTTTTTTTTTTGTAGTGGGGCAATACGTTTTGGACACACATAACCATGATATTATACATGCAAGTTGCTCAACCTAAGAGAACAATATACACACGAGTCAATTTAGTTCTCCATTCCATCAAAAATCTAATTAAGTTCACTGAAACCTTTCAATACATGTGGCTATCTCGTATAATGCAATCCATAGTTCACAATGTACTTCAAGTACCTTAGAATTCCGATTAAAGCATTTCAATGATCATATCTAGGATTGTTGGTATATTAGATCTTGTTCCGTTCATTACATATATGTTTGAAATGAACTATAAAAAATAGAATTTGAATTCTAAAATTATTTGAAATTTTATTTTTAAAAAAAATTGCACTCGAAAGAGGCTGAAGACCGGATTTCAAATAAACACAGGACTAATTCCAACTTTACCCTTGTTGAATGGATAACGAAAATTGATCCAAACGTGCTTTGGGGGCAAGCAGATAATAAGGATAAAATAGTAAAATCCTTTTTTTAAAAGAAATAAAGAAAATAAACCATACATTTTTTGTCCCTAAGTTTTATCTCTAGTTTCTATTTGGTTTTAGGTTTTACAATACATTAATTCTTAAGTTTTAATTCTTGTTTCAATTTAGACCTTAAGTTTCAAAATATTACAATTTTATCATTTATATTTGAATTTTATTTTAATTTAGTCCCTGTGTTTCAAGATTTTATATTTTTTACCTCAATTTTTTTAATTAAATACTCACTTTCATTCATTGACGTCAACTTCTATTAATTAATTAAAAATAATTATGAAGTAAAATTTTAAATTTAATTTGAAGGTAATAAAAATAATGAAACTTAATTAATTATAAATTTTTTTATCAATTTTTAATTTATTAATATAAATTAACTCTAAAGATGGAAATTTAGTATTTAGGCCACGTTTACTAATCTGAAAATTGATGTAAATGTAATGAAATCATATTTAAAAAATCATTGTTAAAAGTGTAAATCTTGAAACACAGGGATTGAGAGACTAAATTGAAACTAAATGTGTAACATTTTGAAACTATGAACTAAATAGAAACTAAACCTAAAGCTTCAAATGTAAAGAGTAAAATTGTAGTAATTTTAAACCTAGAGATCAAATTGAAACTAAATATCTAACAGTTTGAAACTATGAACTAAGTAGAAACTAAATCTAAAATTTATGGATGAAAAAGATATTTTTCTGAAAAGAAAATAATAGATGGTTTGATTTTTTTTATATATAAAATGATAAAATTGTTTGATTAATGAGGGAATGTTGGGTCCATGTCCAGATAGATAAGAAAAGCAACGGCAAAATAAAGAAAGAAAAGAAAGGAAAAAAGGAAAAGAAAAGAAAAGAAAAAAAAAGAAGAGAGATGGAAAAAGGAGAATGGTTTTGTAGAGAGGGAATGCCGTGCCGGCAGATTCGGCGAAGATTTCTGTAAAACGGCACCGCACAATTATGATTTTTGCCTAAACATTGTGGACTGGACACCCTACGAAATTTAAAATAAACCTCTTCTTCTTTTCTTATTAAAAAATAAATTTTTTTAAAAAAAATCCTCATTTTCTGGGCCCCACACCTAATATCCACTCAATTATCCAACTAATCCCCCACCTTTCTATCTCTCTTTCTATATATACAACGTTTCCCGGTTGTTTGGGCCCGATTTCAAGTGTTGGCCCTACATTTTAATTATAATATTCTTGTTTCTCACTATTATAATTGTATTAACTATTTCTTTTTTTTTTTTTTTTTGGTTAGTTTGTAACTCAAATATATACTATTATAAGAGGAATTTGTACGGTAGGACCAACTTGAAATTTGACATTCTGCCGATGTATCTACATGTAAAAGTACCCATTTGACCTCAAAATGCCCGTGATGGCCTATTTCTAACTTCTTACTCTTGCTCCCACTCCTTTGTCTTGATCCTCATAAGATACAATCTTCAATTTTTCTTTTCATTTGGTCAGATATTTCTCTCGTTTTCTCGCCTATTCTCGCTCCTCTCTCCTTCGTCTTGTTCTTCATTAGACATGCCTGTAAATTTTTTCTCCGAGAAAAAAGAAAAAAAAAATGGTGCCATAAACCGAAATCGCCAAAGAAGAAAAAGGGAAATTGCCCAAATAATAGTGTAAATGAAAGAATTCGTCGGAACAAAAAGAAAATAAGAAGAAGAAAAGCAAGAAAAGGGAAAAAGAAGAAAATTGCCTCAAAAGAGTTGAGGAAGGAGGAAGAAGAAAGAAGGGCTAAAGTGGTTAATTCACAACGTTATGACATCAATAAAAGGCCAAACTATATTTGTTTGTAAAAGTGAGACCAAATTTCGAGCTGATCTCTAAATAGGGGCCATCCGTACAAATTCCCCTCTATTATAACCCAAAAATTATAATAATCAATTCACCTTTTATTTTTGGTGTAATAGCATGCAAGGAGATTCAAATACAAACCTCTTAGTCGTTAACATATTTTTATATGAGTTATGCCATACTTGTTTTGCTATATATATATATATGCAAATTGCAAAAATTACTCTTGAAATATGATGATAGTTATAATTATACCATTAAACTTTAAATTTTAAAAGATGAACTATCAAAATTATATAAATGTTAAAACTGGGTCAGATTGGACCTTCAAACTTATATAATTGTAAGGTTCAATTTTTATCATTTGTGGGTCCAATTTCTACGATTATCGTAAGTTTGAGGATCCAAATTTAACACTTGTAGAAGTTTAGAAGACTAATTTTTATAATTGAAAAGTTTGAGGGTGTAATTGTTACTACCACCATACTTTCAGGGATAATTTTTGTAATTTATCCTATATTTAAAACAGAACATAACTTAATTGATATATGAATAAATTAGAAATTATAAATGTACTTTAAAAGAACCCAAAACCTTAATATATATTCATAAATTTTAAAACTCCTATCAATTAAAATTTCGACAAACTTTATGATAATACTTCCTTGGTGATTATGGTAGGAATAGTTTTGCTATCTACCGCCAAATTTTTGTACTGAATTGTTGTACCTCTAAAAATGTCGTATGGTTTAAAAAATTAGATGTAACAGAAAAATAATAGTGATTTTTTTTCTTTTTCTAAGATGAATAATAGAGTGAATTGAACATTGAAATTGACAAGCTAACGTTAATCACACTTTAAAAATAATGATTTTGCTTAGATCAAAGATGTTAAAAAAAATATATTTTTGATCATATATAAAATGAATTTTAACTTGCGAAAATGAGCATAATTCAACTACTAAAATACAAGTTTTGCATTATAAACATCAATGTTTGATTTCCAAATCTATGTATTATAAAAAAAGGAAAATAAATTCCAAATTTAAGATAAGAGATTTGATTTCCTCAAATATTGGCATAATAATAATAATAATAATAAAATAGCAACAATATGAGAGATTTATTTTTTTATTAAAAAAAAGTTTAATTATTATTTTGGTTCTTATACTTTAGAATTTGTTCGATTTTAGACCATACACTTCAAATTGTTTAATGTTAGTCATTATATTTTCAATAAATCTTAAATTTAATACATAGTGCTAGTTTATTGTTGTTTAATGTTAGTTATTTTATTTTCAATAAATCTAAAGTCTTGTTTTGCAAATTTTTTGTTTTTGTTTTTGAAATTAAGCCTTAGACATTATTTTACCTTTAAATTTCTTCATTTGCTATCTACATTTTATGGATGGTTGAAAAAATCAAGTCAAAATTTAAAAATATTGTTTTTGTTTTTGAAATTAGGCTAAGAATTCAACAATTATATTTAAGAAATATGCAAATCATTATAAATAATGTAAAGGAAACATACTTAATTTTAAAAAACTAAAACAATAAAACGAAATGGTTACTAAATGAAACTTAAGTGAATTTTTAAATTTTAAAACTAGATGACATCAATCGTAACTCAATTTTAACTACATACAAGATTAAGGCTTAAATTGTTGTACCACTTACTACAAGAAAAATTACCACGTGTCAAACTAATATTAATTGTTTAATCATATTATTAGATACAATTTTAAGGATGAAACTTTCAAAATTTAAGAGTTAAATTTGACACAACTAAAATACAAGGTAACTAATACAAGTGTGACTCGATATTACTAATTGACGTGTACTAATTGTATTAAGATTAGAGATTCAAATATAATACTCCTTATTTAGAAATAATTTAAAGTTAAAACTTTTTTTTTTCCAATAACAATTATGATGATAAGAGATTGAACCTCCAACCTCAAAAGCAAGATTGCACTAAGCTAAGCTTATGCCGATAAAGTTAAAACATAGTTCCCGTACTTTCAATAAATCTTATAATTAGTCCCCACTACTAGAATATTATTGATTTTTTTTTCAATTGTTACCCACTATCATTTTTACAATAAAATTTGAAAACATATTTACATTTTGTATTTATAAAATTATTATTATCATTTAACCAATTTCGGTGAAAATTAAATTTGAGGAACTTAATTTATGATTTATTAAAACTACAATGACTAAAATTGGACAATTGAAAGGTAGATTACAAAACAAATTTAGTCTCTGAACTTTCATGAAAGAAATAATTTAGTACCTCAACCTTAATTGATAATGGTTTAATCTCTATACTTTCAAATTTGTAACAATTTAGTCTTTTAGCATAAAAAATTTCATCAAAACGAAGACTCACTGTTTATCATATAACGCCTTAGTATTTATAGTTTGTAAATAAATTTGATTATCCATTGGTTCATCAATTTACAAATTAAAGAAATTTCATTAAATCATTACGTCGTTTAAAGTGTAGGGACTGAATCATTACTTATTATAATTTAAAGCCTAAGGTCTCGCGTGACAACAATTTGGTTTTGGTTTTTTATTATTAAAATTAAGTATATAAACACTACTTCTATTTCCAAAATTCGTTTTTTGTTATCTACTTTTTACCAATTATTTAAAAAATCAAGCAATTTTTTTAAAAGCTTTTCATTTTTTTTTTTTGGAATTTGACTAAGAATTCAACCATTTTAATTAATAAATGTACAAATCCTTATAAGAAATTGGGAGGAAATATGCTTGATTTTAAAAAACAAAAAACAAAAAACAAAAAACAAAAAACAAAAAACAAAAAAACAAAATGATTATCAGAGGAGGCTTACATTATTACAAATTTGAAAATGTAAAGTCTAAATCATTACTATTGAAAATTTAGGACTAAATTGTTATTTTCACAAAGTTTATAAACCAGACGGATTTTTGAATTCTAAAAATATAATGATTAAAATCGAATAAATTTTAAAGTATTGAGACCAAAATGATATTTTAATGGTTTGACTTTTATTTTGGTCCTTGAACTTTGAATAGTGTTATTTTGGTCCATAATTTTGATATGTTGGTTGTTGACATTTTATTTTACTATCACTTTGTTCAATATGTCTAAACTTAGTCATCCAAAAATAGAAACTCCTTTCACATTTCTGTTGAATAATAAATATAATTTTAATAATAGAGACTAAAATAAATATTTTTTTAAAAGTTTAGAAATTAAAAAGAACGTTATGAAAAGTTGAAGGACCAAAATCGAACGAGATTCAAAGTTTAGAAAATAGGATTTAAACCTATTTTATTCTTAATATATATAGATATATTTTTGTAGAATTATGAATCATATGGATAGAGCCGTTTAAATAATTTGTATCTCTACTTTTCCATGAACCCCACAAAAGACTTTTGGTCACGCCCCCACGACCCACACGCCTTTTCTTTTTTTCTTTTTTTCTTTTTTAATTTCAATGATGAATATTACATATCATTACAATACCACCAAACGGTTCAAACCCACTCTTTAAAATGGCGTCTCTCAATCTCACCATCTCCGCCATTACCACCGCCATTTCCATTTCTTCCTTTTCTTCACTCCCTCTCTCTCCTCTCTAACACTCTTATTTATCTCTCTATTTCTCCATTTCCGCCCCCCACGACGGCCATGACTGACCAAGAAGTTGTTATCACCGATGTTCCCCTCCCCGAGAAGCCCAACAAGGACCTTCCGCCTCTGCCGGACTCTGCCGTGAAGGCGGAACCACAGGTTACTGATGCGGCGGAGACTGAAGTTTTGAAACCTGCCGGTGATGACAAAGTACCGGCGGATGGTGATTCGTTCAAGGAGGAGAGCACTAAACTTGCTGATCTTTCTGATTCCGAGAAGAAAGCTTTGGAGGAGTTTAAGCAGCTTGTTCAGGAAGCGCTTAACAAGCACGAATTCACTGCTCCGCCTCCTCCTCCCTCGACATTGCCGGCTAAAGTTGATGAAGCGCCGGCGGAGGAGGTCGTTGTGGAGAAGACAGATGAAGTGATCGATGATGTGGAGAAGCGCTCCGATGAAAAAGAAGAGCCGACGAAATCCGAGGATAAAATCGCCGGAACAAATGAAGAAGAAGGAGTAAAGGCAGAGAAATCAAACGAAACGACGCCTCCTGCAGAGGAGAAAGAGGTGGTCGCAGTGAAAACCGAATCGGCCGTGGACGACGACGGAGCGAAAACAGTCGAAGCAATCGAAGAGACTATCGTCGCTGTTGCTGTCTCTGCCGCAGCACCATCAGAGGAAGCTGTAGAAACAGCGGCCAACCCTCCGCCGACTGCGGTGGAGCCAGAGGAGGTTTCAATTTGGGGAATACCACTACTAGCGGACGAGAGAACCGACGTGGTACTGCTGAAATTCCTTCGAGCAAGGGATTTCAAAGTGAAAGAGTCATTGGCGATGCTGAAGAACACGATCCAATGGAGACAGGATTTCAAAATCGACGAACTCTTGGAGGAAGATTTAGGAAGCGATTTGGAGAAAGTAGCGTTTATGCACGGATCAGACAAAGAAGGGCATCCAGTTTGTTACAATGTGTACGGAGAATTTCAGAACAGAGAGCTTTACCAGAAAACATTTTCCGACGAGGAGAAACGGGAGAAATTTCTCCGGTGGAGGATTCAGTTTCTGGAGAAAAGCATCAGGAAATTGGATTTCAATCCTGGTGGAATCTGCACCATTGTTCACGTGAACGATCTCAAGAACTCTCCAGGGCTGGGAAAATGGGAACTCAGACAAGCAACCAAACATGCTCTTCAGATCTTCCAAGATAATTACCCTGAATTTGTTGCGAAACAGGTCTTTAATCCAACCTTAATCCTTGTTTTTATGATTATATTATCATGATTCATGTGATTAGTGAATGATTTTTTTGAATTTGTTTAGGTGTTTATCAATGTTCCTTGGTGGTATTTGGCTGTGAATAGAATGATTAGTCCGTTTTTGACTCATAGAACTAAGAGCAAGTTTGTGTTTGCTGGACCTTCTAAATCTGCAGATACCCTTCTGAGGTATGTTCTTATTTGGATTACTTCTTTACTTTGGGTAAATGTTAAAACCACTCCATAGCTGACCTTTAAGTTATAGATATTGTTTTAAAATTCTGTCATTTCATATATGGTAATTAATCTTAAATTCTGTTGTGCAATTTGGGATGATAAGAGATTTGTGGGTGATTTGAAACCTTTTGTTTGAACCTTGACCCATGTTTTTCTAGGGATTCTTTAGCAAAATTGAAATAATACAAACCTAACCTTTAAGGGAAAATTGTGATAGATAAAAACTCTATCAGTAGGAGACTTTTACTGACAACATCGGACTCTAATGCAGATAGACTCCTACTAATTAACTATTTAGTGATGGACTTTGAAAATTGAATTTAAATTATTCTATATCTACAAATTCTTTCTATTACTTTGAGTTTGATTGCTATTTTTGTAACTAACACCTAAATATATATTAAATCAAATCTCTTTAAAATTGATGAAGATTTCAAGGGATGTGATTATTTTAGTTCTACCAACATAAATATTATTTTAATGCTGATGAAAGTAATGAAATATATACAATATAGAGTATATGTATAGCTATTGGGGGTAGATTTGGAATTTTAAAATTTAAATTAATACATGAAAGAAAAGAGAGTTTTTTAATATATAATATACTTAAACTAGAATAGATTTAAATGAGTAAATTAGAAGTATATTATTGTATAAGAAAGATGGAAGTTGATTTGAAATGTGAATACATTGTCAGGTACATAACAGCGCAAGAGCTGCCAGTGAAGTATGGAGGAATGAGCAAAGATGGAGAATTTGAGACATGCGATAGAGTCACTGAAATTACAGTAAAACCCTCAGCCAAACACACAGTCGAATATCCTGTCACTCAGGTTCCCATCCTCTCTCTCTCTCTATCTTTGGTTAATTTTGAAATTATATATCAATTGATAATCTTTTAGAGAAAAAGAAGATTAGGGCTAATTTTTTTTTTTTTTTTTTGAAATTTATGAATTTTAGAAATTTATTCAAATAGTACAAATATATTATCAGTTGAAGGATGTTTATTTTGAAAATTAATTTGTGTATTGATATTTTTTTTTTTTTGTAAAACTTTATTTTCTTGAAACAGTAAAGTTATTTTGTTTGTTTTTGTTTTGTTTTCAAGAAAGAAAAAAACCCCAAAGAAGTGATGGTGTTTTTGAAAATGTTTGGTTAGTGTCGAAAGATGTGCATTTTCATTGGATTCTCTGGAACATGACAGACCAAAATGACCCATGATATCTGTCTCTCTGTCTTCTGTCTGTTTCTTTATTTTAAAGGAACTTTGAAATTCTCTGTTCCTCTTCTCTTCTGTTTTTGACTCTGTCTCTTTCATGTTTCTTGTAATTACAAATAAACTAAATAAACCAAAGTTGGAATATAGAGTATATGGGCCTTCTCTTTGTTTCTATCGTATTCCACTTTGGATCCTTCAATTTTACTCTTTTTTTTTTTCCACTTTTTAACTTTCAATTTCTTTGGACTGTTTCCTTGATTTAGGTTTCTTAGTCAAATCCCATTACAAAACAAGTTTTTAAAATCCCCTTTCAATTTCCTTAGAAGATAGATAATAAAATAAAAGAAAAACAAACCCATACAAGTGAGAATAGTGTTTTGAAGTCCATAAAAAAAATAATTAAATGATTATCGAACAGAGAACTTTAATTTCTTTACTTTGTGTCGTGTGGCTTGAAATATCTATCTTGTATACACACAGAAGTTTCATGGTTAGGAAATGTATACTTATGCTTGTTGTTTATTAAAGCCCCATTTATTTTTTAAAAAATTAAGGCTCGTTTGATAATCATTATATTTTTTGTTTTTAGTTTTTGAAAATTAGGTATATTTTCTCCCTCAATTCTTACATCAATCAGTATTTTTCTTAAATACACTGGTTAAATTTTTAGCTAAATTTAAAAAAAATTCTTAAAAGCTAATTTTTTTTAATCTTCAAAATTAAGTAGATGATAGAGGAAGAAATTTGGAGGTGGAAATAGTGTCTACAGACTTAATTTTTTTAAAAAAAAAACCCAAAAACAAGTGATTACTAAACGGGCCTTAAGCTTGTAAACGTTATTTTCATCTCTAAATGTTTGGCAGTAAACAAGCATAACTGTAGAAAACATAAAAAAATAAAGTAAAGACTTTGTTAACTATTCGGTTTTTTATTTTTAATTTTTAGAAATCAAACCTATAAAAATTCTTTTCACCTCTAAATTTATTGCTTTGTTATTTTCTTTTTTACTAAACATGGATTTGTTCTATAGGTTGTACAACTATGTCCTTGAGTTTTAAAAAATTGATTTGTTAAAAAAATAAGGAAAATTTTGAAAATTAAAATAAAATAACTATTAAAACGTGTTTTTTCAACTCTTGTATTTACGGAAGTTGTAAAACATTGTAAGAAATTGAAAGGAAATAAGCTTAAGAAGTCATAAAAACGAAACTTAACTAATTTAACATCATGTGGTGTACATTTAAGTATTTAATACTTTCAAGGATATATGCTTTACTACGAGTCAAAGAACACATGCATTGAATCGAAATTCGAAGATTGGTTAGATACATTTCAAAGTTTAGGGACTTAAATAAAATCTTTACGGGTGGAGGTTGGTGACGTGGATATGGATTGTGTAGGCATGCGCCGTGACATGGGAGGTTCGGGTGGTAGGATGGGATGTGAGCTACGGTGCGGAGTTCGTGCCGAGCGGAGAAGGAAGCTACACAGTCATAATTGACAAGGCTAGAAAAATTGTCTCCTCTTCTCAAGACCATCCTGTTCTTTCAAACACCTTCAAAATCTCTGAGCCTGGTAAGGTGGTCCTGTCCGTAGACAATCCTACCTCTAAGAAGAAGAAACTCCTCTATCGCTTCAAGACCAAATCTCTATGAAAATTTACATTCTCAACCCTTTGTTATATATTTCTTCCTCCCCCCAAAAAAATTATAATTTTGAAGTTCCTTCTTTTTTCCTCCTATATTTCTTGTTGTGAGATGTCCTTTTTAATATTCCTTTTTCAAGCTCTTGGGTGTAATGTAATCTAATTATGGTTCATGTTTTTTTTTTTTTTTTGGGGTTTTTTTTTTTTTTTTTTTTTTTTTTTTTTTTTTT